>NW_027268531.1:0-32510 GCF_963676685.1 Mytilus edulis | reverse complement strand
TTAAGGGGTCAATTGACCATTTAGGTCATGTGGACTTATTTGTAGATCTTACTTTGATGAACATTATCGCTGTTTACAGTTTATCGCTATCTATAATAGTATTCAAGATAATAACCAAAAACAGCAAAATTTCTTTAAAAATTACCAATTGGAGGGCAGCAACCCAACAACAGGTTGTCCAATTCATTTGAATATTTCAGGGCAGATATATATTGACTTGATTAACAATTAAACTCCTTGTCAGATTTCCTCTAAATGATTTGGTTTCAGAGTTGTAAGCAAAAAACTACATTTTACCCCTGTTCTATTTTTAGCCGTGGTGGCCATCTTGGTTGGATGGCCAGGTCATCGGACACATTTTTCAAACAAGGTACCTCAAAGATGATTGTGGCCAAGTTTGAATTAATTTGGCCCAGTAGTTTCAGAGGAGAAGATTTTTGTAAAAGATAACTAAGATTTACGAAAAATGGTTAAAAATTGACTATAAAGGGCAATAACTCCTAAAGGGGTCAACTGACCATTTCCGTCATGTTGACTTATTTGTAAATCTTACTTTGCTGAACATTATTGCTGTTTACAGTTTATCTCTATCTATAATAATATTCAAGATAATAACCAAAAACGGCAAAATTTCCTCAAAATTACCAATTCAGGGGCAGCAACCCAACAACAGGTTGACCGATTCATCTGAAAATTTCAGGGCAGATAGATCTTGACCTGATAAACATTTTTACCCCACATCAGATTTGCTCTAAATGCTTTGGTTTTTGAGTTATAAGCCAAAAACTGCATTTTACCCCTATGTTCTATTTTTAGCCGTGGCGGCCATCTTGGTTGGTTGACCGGGTCACGCCACACATTTTTTAAACTAGATACCCCAAAGATGATTGTGGCCAAGTTTGGATTAATTTGGCCCAGTAGTTTCAGAGGAGAAGATTTTTGTAAAAGATTACTTAGATTTATGAAAAATGGTTAAAAATTGACTATAAAGGGCAATAACTCCTAAAGGGGTCAACTGACCATTTCGGTCATGTTGACTTACTTGTAAATCTAACTTTGCCAAACATTATTGCTGTTTACAGCTTATCTCTATCTATAATAATATTCAAGATAATAACCAAAAACAGCAAAATTTCCTCAAAATGACCAATTCAGGGGGCAGCAACCCAACAACGGGTTGACCGATTCATCTGAAAATTTCAGGGCAGATAGATCTTGACCTGATAAACATATTTACCCCATGTCAGATTTGCTCTAAATGCTTTGGTTTTTGAGTTATAAGCCAAAAACTGCATTTTACCCCTATGTTCTATTTTTAGCCGTGGCGGCCATCTTGGTTGGTTGACCGGGTCACGCCACACATTTTTTAAACTAGATACCCCAATGATGATTTTGGTCAAGTTTGGTAAAATTTGGCCCAGTAGTTTCAGAGGAGAAGATTTTTGTAAAAGTTAACGACGACGGACGACGACGACGGACGACGGACGACGGACGACGGACGACGGACGACGACGACGGACGCCGGACGCAAAGTGATGGGAATAGCTCACTTGGCCCTTCGGGCCAGGTGAGCTAAAAAGCTCCCTAGATTTTATTTGTTTGAATGTAATTATCCATTTGCTCTAACGGCTCAACCATGCTTCTCGTTTTTATATAGATTAGACCGTTGGTTTTCCCGTTTAAATGGTTTAACACTAGTAATATTTTGGGTCCTTTATAACGTGCTGATTGATGTAAGCCAAAGCTCCGTGTTGAAGGCCGTACCTTGGCTTATACTGGTTTACTTTTATAAATTGTTACTTGGATGGAGAGTTGTCTCATTGGCACTCATACCACATCTTCCTATATATATTGATACATCTATGTCATCTCTGTTATCGTTCACTAAAATATCGTCATTGAGCTTTATGGACCAGCAATAGGTTGTAATTTAGGTTGGATTGGTCGGTCCGACATCTCTGCTTGATCAGGATTCGTTACTTTACTCCCTCTGCCTCTACATAAACTCCTACCACCATGACCACGTGTTCTGGTAGATTTTGGCGGCATGACTGTATTGTTTCCGAGAAATCTACGATTTAATCAGAAATAGAATGAATTGAACTGTATTGATATGTTGACGATATTGCTGAGAACGTACTTAAGATCGCGCTATGAACGTAGTATAATCGTGGTAAGAACGTGTTATAATCGCAGTAAGATCGTATTGCAATCGGATAACTCGTGGTATGGTCGTAGTGAGAACGTGAAGAGCGTAGAAAGATCTTGATAAGCGTAGTGAGGTCGCAAAATAAGCGCGATGAGAACGTGGTATAATCGTAGCGGGATCTTAGTAGAAGCGTAGAGAGAACGTAGTAGCATCGTGAAAGCAACGAAAATTTACTGCGACCTCACCATGATCTAAATTTATTTTAGATCGCGGTGAGCGTGGTGCGATCGTGGTCTAGTGGGACTGGGGCTTAACATTTTCCACTGGGCCAAGTTCATTATAGATAGAGATAATTGTAAGCAGCAAGAATGTTTAGTAAAATAAGATCTACAAACACATAACCATCACCAAAACACAATTTTGTCATGAATCCATCTGTGTCCTTTGTTTAATATTCACATAGACCAAGATGAGTGACACAGAAAGAAAATATGGCGTCTGTGGTTAGTCGAGGGTATTGACGCTCCGATGTTTTTGTGCTAGTTTGAAGTTTTACAGTTCTGTATATGATTTTTCTTGGACTTTAGAAACTTAAGTAATAATATGTGAGTCTTTCTGAATAATAATTTTGATGCATTTACCAAAGAAAGATACTTTAATAGCCATTTGAAGTTCGGACAAAAGAAAAAAACATTCTAAATATAGATATTGGTAGTGACTTAATTGAGTAAATAAAACTCACGGTAGAATAGTTCGAAAACTAGATCGTAAATTGTTTGTAAACAAACCAAGTCTTATACAATAACTATATATTGTTCATACATTAACATTAAAATATCTCGTAAGCCGGGAATGACACAACAACAACAAATTACGAGCTTTGTTTCGACAGCTAATGTTGGCAAACTCTCTGCTACACAGGAAAATGATGACTCTGTATTTAATGACTCAAAACCTGCAAAACCAAAATCAGAAAAACGCCCGCATACATGTTTATCTAGCGATGGCGATCATGGTTTATGCATCGAAACCGAATTAAATGAGATAAGGAATTCAATGAAAAACATATTGAAAAAAGAAGATGTTAAAATGATTGTCACTGAAACAGTTACAAGCTTGCTTGCCCAAATGAAAAAAGAGATGAAAAAAGAACTTAAAAAAGAAATGATGGTTGAAATTCAAACTAATAAAGGAAAGGTAGAACAGCACTTTAAGTCAGAGGTATCTAGATTAAGTAAAAGAATAGACAGTGTAGAATTTGACAATGCGAATATCTTATAAAAAAACACAAACCTTCACAAAGAAAATAGGCTTTTGAAAGAAGAGATTGAAAATACGGGAAAACGTGCAACCGAAGCAATGGAATTGTCAAACTGGAATGAACAATACTCAAGGAAAAAAAAATATTAAAATATTTGACTTTCCAGAAAAAAAGGGGGAAAGATTGCCTCATAGCTTTTTTCAAGAGATAAGTAAACTGGGTGTAAAAATTGAACCATCAGAGATTGTAGCAGCCCACAGGATACCAGGAAAAAACGGCAAACCTAGACCAATTCTTGTTAAATTTATGCGCATGGAATCGAAAATCTCTATTTTGCGAAATAGAAAACTTATCAATGAAAAGTTAGAAGTTCGCATCTCCGACGATGTTTCAAAATTGAACCAAGGGCTACTAAATAGACTATACCTGCATGAGGATGTCACCAGTGCGTGGTATTTCAACGGTCACATATATGGCACTGACAGCAAGGGGGGCCGGCATCGTTTTGACATTTATGACAACATAAGGCAGAAACTGAGCTCATAAGAATAGCTCGTATAACGGACCGGTTCTTACATTACATTAATTCAAATTTGTTTATTGTCGTTTATTATTTGTTGATATCTTTTAGAAATGTCGTTCTTTTTTTTATATTATTCCAACAACACAGTGCATTGTAGCCTGTAAATTCAGGGAGTGGCATACCTAATTTATTTATTTTACGGAATTTAAGGTCTATTTCCGTATTCGTCTTTAATTTTTCTATCCGTTTCAAAACTTCCGGTAGAGAAAGTGAAAGTGAGGCTTGAGAGAAGAAGACGTGAAATTTGAGCAGCGAGTTTTTGAGTTATATATTGTTTAGTTTGGCACGTGCTATGCACATTGTTTAATACTTGTACAGCACATTTACATACATCTAGACAGAACAAACACAAACAAAACCTTGATTTGACACTGAGACTACAAAAATCAAAGTTAACGTGTTCAAAAATGGGCGCCATTTTAGCCACCACGTGAGCGCCATATTGAAAAAAACAAAAACACAAAACAAAACAAAAACACATCAACTTGATATTGAAATAAGCCCAATTAAATATAAATAAATATATTTATTGATATTTCTCCAGGTGATTGATACATAGAAAAAACAAGAATAAGTAAAAAAACAAAGCAACCCAAAAACAAATTAAAACTTTATTACTTTATTGCTGTATTTAATTTTTCATTTAACCTCGGGAAACGAGCCTGTCAAATTTCATTATAAATTTTCATATTGCTTGCCCACCTGTTAGTAACATTTTATATTTTAATTTATTGTAATAAGTGTTGGTCTGTGCTTGTATAACGGGTGATACAAATAATTATTGTCGGTGGATACAGATTTAAAACTCATCAATTATATATATACATGTCATTGGCAAAGCTAAAGAAAAGTGCAAATCGCCCAATACCAACACCAGAAGGGCCGCAGAAATATAAACCAGTTCTTTTAGGCGAAAATCCAAAAACAAAAATTTCATTCACAACATAGGGACATTACATGGTGGTGTGAGGGAGGAATAAACGCAAATTCTGCTCTGTCCTGGATAGAGGAAAACCTTGAGACTGAACTTCAACTCATTGAAAAAGATATCTGGTTTTACATCTTAATCGGAACCTGTGACTTCACTGACCTGAACAGAAAAACTAGGAGTATAAAAATCAAATATTAAAATACACAGGAAATTGTAGACCACCTTATAGCCAAATATAAACAAATAATAAAACATCTGGAAAAACTCTCCCCCAACAGCAAATGCACCATTTTGGAAATTCCATTCTTTTCAATAACTGAATGGAATAAAAAAACAAAGAGAAAAGGCAGGCAAACAGAAAAGAGCAGTTGATTTGGAAGAAGAACAATTAGAAGAAGATCATATACTTGAAGGTCAAATAATTACAGTAAACCAAGCAATACAACAAATTAATCAAGAAAATAACCACAAGCCTTCAAACTTTAACTCCGACTTGTACAGAACTTCAAATAGACAACCCAAAAAATATAAAGGCAAGACAGAAAGCAATAGACACGGAGACACCAAGAGCCGTCGATTGTACAATATCACCCTACTATACGACGGGACACATCCTAACTACCACCTAGCCAGAGCCTGGCTAATGAAATTCACTCTACAAACGATTAAAGACTGCTGGATACCAGGCAACCATCTTGAAGCCAGAGAACCAGATTTAAATAATAATTCTGTAGAATAATAATAATAATAATAAAATATCACCTCCTGTAGGATTAAGGGCAATATAATATAAATAAATAAAGAATAAAAAAACAATAATTCTGGAATAAGAAAAGGTTAGAGAAAGGGAAAAAAATAACTTTTTTTTTTTTTTTTTACAAATAAAAATAAAAAATAACTTAAAATAATATCAACTCCTTGACGATATAAACCAGATATTCAGGGAATATTATTCTGGCATTCAGATATATATAAGAATATATATATTTAAATATAATAATTCAATTCAATTAAGCTATATCTAAATAAGACTTGGAAATATATTGTAAAAACATATTACTATAGAGAAAGTAAACAAAACAAGAAAGAAATTGTAGTGTTTATGATTTAAATACACCAGGTGATAAGGAAAAGATAGCATACTTGAAATTCATAACAAGGTATATAGCACGTGGATATCCACAAATTTTCCCGTGCAATGCCAAAAAATGACATACTAAAGTTATGGTGCAAAAACCAAAAATAATGCTTATTTGGGCCCCTTTTTGGCCCCTAATTCATAAACTGTTTTAGATTAACTTCTCAAAATACTATAAGGTCAACAGTAAACGGGATAACCTTTTCGCTCTCCTTTTCCTGTGATATTACCTGAAAAACTCAAAACCTGATATATGTGGTAACTTGAACCCAACCTAAGGGAGAAGGTTTGGATCCATTAAAACGTTTAATCCCGCTGCAAATGTTTGCACCTGTCATAAGTCAGGAATCTGATGTACAGTAGTTGTCGTTTGTTTATGTAATATATACGTGTTTCTCGTTTCTCGTTTTGTTTATATAGATTAGACCGTTGGTTTTCCCGTTTGAATGGTTTTACACTAGTAATTTTAGGGCCCTTTATAGCTTGTTGTTCGGTGTGAGCCAAGGCTCCGTGTTGAAGGCCGTACTTTAACCTATAATGGTTTACTTTTTAAATTGTTATTTGTATGGAGAGTTGTCTCATTGGCACTCACACCACATCTTCCTATATCTATATAGGGTATTATAAGATTCAGGACAACAAAATCTAGAGGTCAGCGTGGGATTCTGCGCTATACCATTATTGTAGTTAGTTATCCAGATACTGAGTAAGGTCAGTGTGGGACTCCGCGCTATACCAAGTTGCTCATCTGGATTAGCTTATTTATGCCAGTGTCCTGAGACTTGTAACTGATTAAAAAAAAATTCTAACTTTATTTTTTTTATTAAGAGAATAAATAAATAAATATTGTAGTTAGTTATCCAGATACAGAGTAAGGTCAGTGTGGGACTCCGCGCTATACCAAGTTGCTCACCTGGATTAGCTTATTTAGGCCAGTGTCCTGAGACTTGTAACTGATTAAAGATTTTTTCTAACTTTATTTTTTTTATTAAGAGAATAAATAAATAAATATTGTAGTTAGTTATCCAGATACTGAGTAAGGTCAGTGTGGGACTCCGCGCTATACCAAGTTGCTCACCTGGATTAGCTTTTTTTAGGCCAGTGTCCTGAGACTTGTAACTAATTAAAGATTTTTTAAGAGAATAAATAAATAAATATAAATAAATAGATGTAGCAAACTAAGTTATTTTCTGTTAAAGCAGATTGCTATAACTATAGTGAAGTAAAAAGAATAATATTAACAAAATATAGAAAAAAAAATAGCAAAAAAAACCAAAATTGACATTTAACCTATTATAGTGCATAGCAGATAATAAGGGTAGGACAAATTGTTATAATAATAAGAGGAAAAAAACAACTTTATATGATTGAAGGAATCAGGGCATCAAAATTTGAGGTCAGCGTGGGATTCCGCGCTATACCGTAACATTGACTGGTTATCCAAATACTGAGTAAGGTCAGTGTGGGACTCCGCGCTAAACCATTGTGCTCACTTGGAATAACCTATATAGATCACAGTCCTGAAGCCTTTGATAAATAAAGCAATATCTAGTGAAATATAAATTAAGCAACTTCAAACTTAATGAAGATAGAAAGATAAGAAATATTAAATAAAAGATTATATAAATAAATAAATAATAAGAAAGGTAGAAAAAGTAAATATGGAGCTCAGAAAGATGAGGAAAACCTTTTCCATGGGAGATTTACATCCATCCTAAAAAAACACAAGATCATATACATTAGACAAGGAGAAAAGCATTGCAAAAGAAATCAGAAGCGTGCAAAAGACAACATCTCATGTATGAATTAAAATCAGGAAATAATTTCGTCGTTGAAATGAGTACTGGAGCCTATGAAATTATAAAGAAAGAGATCCATGAAATACTATATAATTCTGAGGAATGCAAATCGTATTCAGTTGTACAAAAACAAGATGGCGTGGAAAATGCAGGGTTAACTGTTGACTCCTGTTATCGAGTATATACAATAAAAAACAAAATGGCCAAGTAGGCACTATGCTGAAGTTTACAATCAATCTCTATCATACCAGCTGCTCAATGAATGTGAATGGTAAAAGAATGGACCTATTTATAAATGATATATTTGATGGCCTATGCGAAAAAGTGAAAAAGGAATACAACGAAATAGAACTCCTCAACCAAAGTATCGAATCTTATCTCTCTCAGATGAAAAACTACAATTCTAAAGTGATACAGAAGTCCATAACCAACAAGGAAATCCATCCAGAAAATGATCAGGCTGACCAATTCAAAAATATGAGCAATAGCCAAACCAAGAACTTCAATAGACAAATTCTAGATACTCAATATATAGAATCTGATAAAAATATCTGTCCAGGCTGTAGAAAATATGTAGACGATGGAATTGGCTGTGATCGGTGTGATTTTTGGTACCATTATGAATGTGAAAACATCGCAAGTAACATTGGAAATGAAGCATTAAAACATATTGAATATATATGCCGTTTTTGTAACGATGATATGTTATATGAAAATAGGAACCATCTGGAATGTGATGCTAATGAAGAATCCAACATTATTGCGGCTCTCCAACCAGTAAATGATATAAATTCAAATAGAGAAAAAGACCATCCACAAAATGCAGATAACGCAAAGAAAAATAAAGATACAAACATAGCCAGTTGCGATATAGTACAATGTACTAGAAAACTGATAAGTGTAGATGAAAACACTCTTAATGAGTCTAGTCAAAATGCATTCCAACCGGATCCAGAAGAAGAAACCATTTTAAAATCAGTCGAGTCACCAAAGCCAAGCAAAACGGGTAAAAGAATCACCGATGATAACACAGCAGGCCAACCAAATGATAAAAAAAATGGAGGGAAAACACCAGTACAAACAGGTGAGAAGAGAAAATGTACTAAATCCAATCCAGCAATAAAAACATCTGAGAAGGATGAAATAATAGTGACGCAAAAAACTAGGATACTGAACCTAGAAAATGAAATTAGACATATGAAAACTGTCATTGATGCCATTCAAGCTGGGAAAGAAACGTCAAATCAAAATCAGACGTCAAATCAAAATCAGACGTCAAATCAAAATGCTCATGCAAGAGAATATTGCCAACAAGATCATATGGCACAAAATCACATCAAAGACATGCTCCTTGATCAAAGGCTACGAGGAATTGAAACCCAAATGATGCAAAACATGTGCATACAAACAGCCATAACAACTCAAATTGCAATACAAGCAAAACAGCATCCACCTGTTTTATCACATATATGCACAGGACAATGGCCAATACAACCAGGCATTGCTCAAAGGGGAACACCAAGTAATATGCATACAGCATACATGAATCAATATACCTCAATGCCAAATATACATTCAGGAATGAATAGTACATATGATCCACAAACCTATATGAATCCGCATTATGGAACACCAATATATATGAATCACTATAATGACGCATCAACATATATGAATCAACTTCATGGAACACCAGAATATGTGAATCATTATAATGGAACACCAGCATATATGAATCAGCAGTATAATCAACCTTATGGAACACCCACATATGTGAATCAGCACCATGCAATGCCAACATATATGAATTTTCTTTATAGAACACCAACAACTGTGAATCAACAGCAGATGCCAGGAATAATTACCCACTCTACACCAGTAATAAATCAACATATACATCAAGGAACACGTCCACATGGTATGCCTAACGACTTAAACTATAAAGTTCATACAAATCAGCCAAATGTTCAAAGACGTAACGATTCAACCCAGATGTTGAATCCCCAGAATATCCAACAACATACAAAACCAGGGCTGCTACCTCATCCAAAGAGTAACTGTCGAAATATCAAGGCGAGAATAAATCATGCAGATGACATTCCAATAGTAACAAGTCAATCTCACCACAGTCTCGCAAATTCAGAAATACAGAACATAAAGGATCAACAAAGTAGAGGTATTCAAAATGCTAGTCACGGGAGTAAAGAAAACTCCAGTATAGAAGGTAGAACAACTAGGAGGTCTGATTCTTACACCAATATTGAAAACGTAGAAAGAATCACAAGACAGAAGGAGAATATAGCTGAGAATACAAATAGAGCATGTAGAGAGAGCATTTCAAAAATACCAACAAACAGCAGCAACAAAGAAAACAATTCTGAAATGAAAAAATTTCGGATGCTAGCCCAAGAAAACCGCCCACCAGATCAAATACAAACAATAATAAACAAAAGGGAGATAATTCATCGATAGAAATTGTAACAAGCAATATTGAAGGACTGAAAACAAATATTGCGTTCTTACATTCATTAGATCTAGCAAAAACAATCATATGTCTTCAGGAACACTTTTTATGGGACTTCCAAATTCGAGAATTAAAAAACCTGGTACCTTCAATGGAAAATCATACGAGATGTTCAGACACAAATGATCCAAGAGATAGCTTTATACTTCCAAAAGGAAAAGGGGGGGTTTCCATATTATGGCCAAATTCATGGACTAATAATGTTAAACAACTAAAGGATGGCAATGAAAGAGTAATAGCAATTCTAATAACAACGTCTCAAGATATTTGTATTACAAATACATACATGCCAACATGTAACACTGACTCTCAATATGAATATAGAGAATGTTTAGACATAATATTTGATATTATACAAAAATATCAAGAATCTCATAAAATTATACTCTGTGGAGATCTAAATGGAACGTTACTGGATTCAAGGAACAATAAGCATGATAAGATACTTAAAAGCTTTGTGTCCGAGATGGGACTTTCTACAGGTGTAGATAAAGATGAAAGACATACCTTTTTTCACCATGCTTGGTCATCTTCATAACAGATTGATTATATATTGGTAAATGACAAAAAACTTATCTCAAAATATAATATAGATGAAAAATCAAGTATCAATCTTTCAGCACATACTTCAGTGACAGTGAAAACTACAATTGAGATACCAGCAAATACAAAACCTGCAATTAAGAACAAAAAAGCAAAGTTCAAACTCCAATGGGATAAAATAGATAAGAGACAATACAATAACCTCATTCAGCAGGATTCTACATCAATTATTGAAGAAAACAATGTGTCTACACTCAGATGGATATGGTCACAAACAGCCTTATAAGAGCAGGGAACATTACAATTCCAAAAAAACTACTACAGCTGAAGGGACCAAAATGAAAAGCATCTCCAGAGGTACAAATAATGCTAAGATCATGCAGAGATTTATATAAGCAATGGCAAGAAGTTGGTAAACAGAAAGATCATCCTATGGCTACAATGTTAAGAAATGAGAAAAGAAAATTGCGTAGTAAAGTAAGAATGGAACAAGCACTTAGTCGGCAAAATCTCTACCAGCAGATAATGGACAACCCAAATTCTCAACTTTTCTACAGACTCATAAATAGGAATCGCAGCAATCAACAAACCTCAACAAATTGCTTGAAAATTGATGAAAATTATAATTATGTTCCTGAAGAACAAAGGAAAAGTTTTGCCAAATACTATGAAGATCTTAGTGTACCAAAAGAGAATATAAATGAAAATGGCTATCTTAATCTCTGCAAAATTAGGCAGCAACTGTACGAACAGGCAATAGACAAAGCTGAAGACCCAGAACAGTTTACAGAGTCTGAAGTCATGAAGGCAATTGGCAAGCTCAATACTAAAAAAAGTGCAGATGAATCTGGAATAACAGCTGAGCATCTACAAAATTCAAAATCAACCGTCTCTCCTGTGCTAACCTCAATATCTAACAACATAATATTGAAAAGAACAGTACCAGTATCATTTAAATTTGGCATACTTACACCAGTACTGACAAAACAAAAAGATCCAACTGTTATGGGCAATTACCGGGGAATAACAGTAACACCTACTATTGGAAAAACTTTTGAATATGCCTTTCTTAAAAAGCTTAATCTAAAATCAGAAACACTCCTACAGTTTGGATTTACAGAAGGACTGTCACCAATCATGTCAAGCCTGCTCATATCAGAATCTCGATATGAAATAAAAAAAAATCAACTGAAAACTTCTTTATATCTGTTCTTGACGTACAATCAGCATTTGATGTCGTACAGCATATCATCTTAATGGATAAGGCTATTGACCAAAATATGCATCCAACTTATTGGAAAATACTAACAGAACTATATGAAGGGCTTACTTCCAAAGTAAAATGGATGGATGGACTAAGTGAACCATTTAAAATCAAGCAAGGTGTAAGGCAAGGCGGTATACTCTCAACTCACTTATACAAAATATTTGTACAAGACCTATTAGTAGAGCTAGAACAGAACTCTTTGGGTTATCATTTGGGAGACATATATGTAGGGGCACCAACTTGTGCAGATGATATAGCCTTTATCTCAAACAACGAGTATGAGCTACAAATAATGCTGAATGTAATAGACAGATATGCAAAAGAGCATCATTACAAAATACATCCTACCAAAACAGAAATAATCGACTGTTCAAATCGTAAATCTAGCTACAGCTTGACAATGGGAGGCAAAGTTGTATCTGATTGTAGTGAGCATCTAGGAATAAAGAGAACAGATGGAAAAGAACATAACTTCAACATCAAAGAAAGAATACAAACAGCTAGAAGAACAAAGTATGCACTTATGGGTTCTGGTGTGCACGGTACAAATGGACTTAACCCTGCAATCTCATACCAAATATATAAAACCTATGTAATACCAAGATTAACATATGGTTTAGAAGTACTACCTCTAACAAAATCAAATATAGAGGAACTAGAGATATTCCATAGGAAAAACTTGAGGCACCTACAGTCACTACCAGAAAGAACATCAAATGCTGTGGTACTACTACTACTTGGAGCATTGCCTATAGAAGCTGAAATACATAAAAGACATTTATCACTTTTATACTCTATATTATCATGTGACAACAGCAAAATTAAAGATGTTATGATTAGACAAATTACCACTAACTATGACAATAAGAAAAGTTTTTTCAGCAGGATACTGAATATACTTGAGATGTATGATCTTCCTTCCATCAACTATTTGCAGAAAAACCTTCCAAAAAGAGATATATGGAAAGAAGAAATAAAGAAAAAAGTAAACCAATATTGGAATGCTCAATTAAAATCTGAAGCTCGTAATAAAACCAGTCTAAAAAATATGAACATAGAAAATTTAGAAATTGGAAAAACAGCTCAAGTATGGAATCTACAAAATCAACCACGACTTGAATTAAGAAAAGCAATTATAAAAACCAGAATGATGACGGGAGCATATATCTTACAGTCAGACAAGCACAAGTTCACACACTTTGTAGCAGAACCGTTATGTCAGCTGTGCAATACAGAAAATGAAGACATTATTCATATGGTTACCTCTTGTCCAGTGTTAAGTACTATAAGAGAGAAATACTATGTAGAGATGAAAATGGAAATATTGGATAATATTGATCCAATTAAATGGAATACTTTCTGCTGCAATAAGATGGAAATAACACAATTGATACTGGATTGTAATAATTTCAAAGAAACACTGAACATAAGTAATGAACTCATGACCAAGATAGAAGAAAAATGTAGAAATCTATTATTCCAACTTCACGCAAAGAGAATAGAAGTACTGGATGCATTAAACAACAAATAATATATGCCATTGAATATATACATGTAGTGACAGTTATACGTGTGTAGAGGTTTGAAACAAAAGCCTATATTCACAGTGAAAAAGGACATTGAAGGATATATTCTGATAATAATATCAACATGAAGGTGAAAATTACCCGTTTGCAAGCAAAACAACCATATATAATGATTATGATATTGTGAAAGTAATTTTAAAACTACAAGTGAATCAGATAAAGTCTTAACTTTTAATATCACCATCATGGCTTTTAATCTTTTTGTAATAATTTTATTTGTTTTTTTGTTGTTTTTTTTTAATTTCCATTAGTCAATATCACGTTGTTAATCCATTTTAATTTCCTATTTTTTTTAAGGTAAACTGAATAGGATTTTGTTTTTACAGAATAAACCATTGAAATTTTAAATGGTACAAACATCTTAAAATAAAGCGCAAAATAATTATATTAAAATCATAATGTATTTTTAATATGAATTTTGTTTTATCATACTGAGCAAAGTTGGATATCATATCTAGATGAAATGAAAGATATGTTTTAGATTTTAAGCATTGGCTACTATTTTGATATTTTAACCAAGTTTTCTTCTTTTTTTTTGACATCATAAACTCCCTATGTAAATTACACCCATGTAAGCATCTATTATGTAGGTAATTTTATTGTCACTGGCATGAATAAGAAACACACATCATCGTCACATGTAAATAAGATAAGCATATGATAATCAACAAGTTAAAAAGCAGTATCTGTATATATCACTTTAAAAGACACAACAACAAAACCAAAAAGTACATACAATAACAAACATACACATAATTTGCTGTACATAGTTGTAAAGAAACAAAAAACAATTATCCACATAATTACCCTCATATATACTCTAATATCATTAGAGGTGTTCCTGTCTATAGGAAGCTTATACAAAGAAGAAGAAGAGAATTTAACAAAAACTGCACATTTGAAATACACATTTTTTAATATTTTTGGTAAGAAGTAATCGGTTTTCAATCTGGTCTTCGATTTAAAAATTTCCGGGCCACTTCATGTGTCATACCACCAATTAAAAGTCCCTATCTGTTCAACCAAATTTTGCAATTTTCACAGCTTTCTAAATATTTTACCTTAAGTTTAACTTCATAGAAACTAGGTATATCCTGAATTGTACAGGTGTCACCTTTCTGCATGCCAATTTTCAACATACATTCAAAATCATATAAGAAAGCAGAGAGCTTCCGAAAGGAGGTACCACTAAAAATAACCCCTGGTTTTCTGGAAATCTGAAATTAGTATACTATGGAGCGCATTAATCCTCAATTTTTAATGCAAACTCATAGACAGGTAAATTTTGGCTCAAAATGGTCTTAATATATTTCTCTTTCAACAAAACTTTCATTTCTGCAAATTTGTTGGTTAGTTTAGGTGAACAATGACATCAAATGCACTTTTTTTTGTCCGAGTAGGCCTACTTTCACATACGTTCTAAATTTGAGGGAGTAATTGGTGGTATGACACCCACAGCTTTCTAAATATTTTACCTTAAGTTTAACTTCATAGAAACTAGGTATATCCTGAATTGTACAGGTGTCACCTTTCTGCATGCCAATTTTCAACATACATTCAAAATCATATAAGAAAGCAGAGAGCTTCCGAAAGGAGGTACCACTAAAAATAACCCCTGGTTTTCTGGAAATCTGAAATTAGTATACTATGGAGCGCATTAATCCTCAATTTTTAATGCAAACTCATAGACAGGTAAATTTTGGCTCAAAATGGTCTTAATATATTTCTCTTTCAACAAAAATTTCATTTCTGCAAATTTGTTGGTTAGTTTAGGTGAACAATGACATCAAATGCACTTTTTTTTGTCCGAGTAGGCCTACTTTCACATACGTTCTAAATTTGAGGGAGTAATTGGTGGTATGACACCTAAAGAGACAAAAAAGTTGATTAGAAATCTTTTATTTTGCTTTATTCTTAATCCTTAGTCAATTTGTAGTTAAAAACAGCCTATCTGAGCATTATGCGACTTATAATAAAAATTTCACTGCTCAATTTAAACTGACTGTAATGTATGACTTTGATAGAAAATACTTGAAAATTTCATTTTGGGCTACAGGAACATTAACTTTCAATATCAAGATCATTGTTTGCTTATTTTTTCTTGTTTGTTCTACTTCTTTAAAGACTTCCAACAATTTTTGCAATGAATTTAGTAAAAAATCCAAGGTATTGAAGTGTCAAGGAATATTGACCCCCCCCTTTTTTTCATCTGGTGTCAGTAAAGTATTACAAATTGATCAAAAGTGCAGTCATGGTCATTAAACTGTGTTTATTTACATCAGTTAATAAAATTTAAGATATAAAAATTTCATTTGGAATAATAAATGGTGCTTTTGTGAGTACTGCAGTGCTTACATTAGGCTATGCTATCTGCCAAGTACATAGTATGACGCAATGCTATAAGGGATAAAAATCAAATAATTTCATTAAATCTGCATGACAAATTTTTTTTGGGGGTAGTAAACAACTTATGTTTCAATGTTTAACACCACAGAGTAACTTTCTGTTGCAATTACATTATTTAGGACATTTTTTATATAAAAGCATATTGTCAGGATGGGAAAAGCTAAAAATAGGACAAACTCAAGTTTTAGGCTCTAAATTTGCAATTTGTGACATTTTGCCCCCAAAAAGATTGAAATGTGGCTACTATTATCTCAAATGATCAGTTAAGACAAAAAAAAAACAATTGTTTTCTGATTTTGAAGTTTCCCCGCATTTTGCTTAAAGAGACAAAAAAGTTGATTAGAAATCTTTTATTTTGCTTTATTCTTAATCCTTAGTCAATTTGTAGTTAAAAACAGCCTATCTGAGCATTATGCGACTTATAATAAAAATTTCACTGCTCAATTTAAACTGACTGTAATGTATGACTTTGATAGAAAATACTTGAAAATTTCATTTTGGGCTACAGGAACATTAACTTTCAATATCAAGATCATTGTTTGCTTATTTTTTCTTGTTTGTTCTACTTCTTTAAAGACTTCCAACAATTTTTGCAATGAATTTAGTAAAAAATCCAAGGTATTGAAGTGTCAAGGAATATTGACCCCCCCCCCTTTTTTTCATCTGGTGTCAGTAAAGTATTACAAATTGATCAAAAGTGCAGTCATGGTCATTAAACTGTGTTTATTAACATCAGTTAATAAAATTTAAGATATAAAAATTTCATTTGGAATAATAAATGGTGCTTTTGTGAGTTTCTGCAGTGCTTACATTAGGCTATGCTATCTGCCAAGTACATAGTATGACGCAATGCTATAAGGGATACAAATCAAATAATTTCATTAAATCTGCATGACAAATTTTTTTTGGGGGTAGTAAACAACTTATGTTTCAATGTTTAACACCACAGAGTAACTTTCTGTTGCAATTACATTATTTAGGACATTTTTTATATAAAAGCATATTGTCAGGATGGGAAAAGCTAAAAATAGGACAAACTCAAGTTTTAGGCTCTAAATTTGCAATTTGTGACATTTTGCCCCCAAAAAGATTGAAATGTGGCTACTATTATCTCAAATGATCAGTTAAGACAAAAAAAAAACAATTGTTTTCTGATTTTGATGTTTCCCCGCATTTTGCTTAAAGGTGTCATACCACCAATTAAAAGTCCCTATCTGTTCAACCAAATTTTGCAATTTTCACAGCTTTCTAAATATTTTACCTTAAGTTTAACTTCATAGAAACTAGGTATATCCTGAATTGTACAGGTGTCACCTTTCTGCATGCCAATTTTCAACATACATTCAAAATCATATAAGAAAGCAGAGAGCTTCCAAAAGGAGGTACCACTAAAAATAACCCCTGGTTTTCTGGAAATCTGAAATTAGTATACTATGGAGCGCATTAATCCTCAATTTTTAATGCAAACTCATAGACAGGTAAATTTTGGCTCAAAATGGTCTTAATATATTTCTCTTTCAACAAAACTTTCATTTCTGCAAATTTGTTGGTTAGTTTAGGTGAACAATGACATCAAATGCACTTTTTTTTGTCCGAGTAGGCCTACTTTCACATACGTTCTAAATTTGAGGGAGTAATTGGTGGTATGACACCCACAGCTTTCTAAATATTTTACCTTAAGTTTAACTTCATAGAAACTAGGTATATCCTGAATTGTACAGGTGTCACCTTTCTGCATGCCAATTTTCAACATACATTCAAAATCATATAAGAAAGCAGAGAGCTTCCAAAAGGAGGTACCACTAAAAATAACCCCTGGTTTTCTGGAAATCTGAAATTAGTATACTATGGAGCGCATTAATCCTCAATTTTTAATGCAAACTCATAGACAGGTAAATTTTGGCTCAAAATGGTCTTAATATATTTCTCTTTCAACAAAACTTTCATTTCTGCAAATTTGTTGGTTAGTTTAGGTGAACAATGACATCAAATGCACTTTTTTTTGTCCGAGTAGGCCTACTTTCACATACGTTCTAAATTTGAGGGAGTAATTGGTGGTATGACACCTAAAGAGACAAAAAAGTTGATTAGAAATCTTTTATTTTGCTTTATTCTTAATCCTTAGTCAATTTGTAGTTAAAAACAGCCTATCTGAGCATTATGCGACTTATAATAAAAATTTCACTGCTCAATTTAAACTGACTGTAATGTATGACTTTGATAGAAAATACTTGAAAATTTCATTTTGGGCTACAGGAACATTAACTTTCAATATCAAGATCATTGTTTGCTTATTTTTTCTTGTTTGTTCTACTTCTTTAAAGACTTCCAACAATTTTTGCAATGAATTTAGTAAAAAATCCAAGGTATTGAAGTGTCAAGGAATATTGACCCCCCCCCCCCCCTTTTTTTTCATCTGGTGTCAGTAAAGTATTACAAATTGATCAAAAGTGCAGTCATGGTCATTAAACTGTGTTTATTTACATCAGTTAATAAAATTTAAGATATAAAAATTTCATTTGGAATAATAAATGGTGCTTTTGTGAGTTTCTGCAGTGCTTACATTAGGCTATGCTATCTGCCAAGTACATAGTATGACGCAATGCTATAAGGGATACAAATCAAATAATTTCATTAAATCTGCATGACAAATTTTTTTTGGGGGTAGTAAACAACTTATGTTTCAATGTTTAACACCACAGAGTAACTTTCTGTTGCAATTACATTATTTAGGACATTTTTTATATAAAAGCATATTGTCAGGATGGGAAAAGCTAAAAATAGGACAAACTCAAGTTTTAGGCTCTAAATTTGCAATTTGTGACATTTTGCCCCCAAAAAGATTGAAATGTGGCTACTATTATCTCAAATGATCAGTTAAGACAAAAAAAAAACAATTGTTTTCTGATTTTGATGTTTCCCCGCATTTTGCTTAAAGGTGTCATACCACCAATTAAAAGTCCCTATCTGTTCAACCAAATTTTGCAATTTTCACAGCTTTCTAAATATTTTACCTTAAGTTTAACTTCATAGAAACTAGGTATATCCTGAATTGTACAGGTGTCACCTTTCTGCATGCCAATTTTCAACATACATTCAAAATCATATAAGAAAGCAGAGAGCTTCCAAAAGGAGGTACCACTAAAAATAACCCCTGGTTTTCTGGAAATCTGAAATTAGTATACTATGGAGCGCATTAATCCTCAATTTTTAATGCAAACTCATAGACAGGTAAATTTTGGCTCAAAATGGTCTTAATATATTTTTCTTTCAACAAAACTTTCATTTCTGCAAATTTGTTGGTTAGTTTAGGTGAACAATGACATCAAATGCACTTTTTTTTGTCCGAGTAGGCCTACTTTCACATACGTTCTAAATTTGAGGGAGTAATTGGTGGTATGACACCCACAGCTTTCTAAATATTTTACCTTAAGTTTAACTTCATAGAAACTAGGTATATCCTGAATTGTACAGGTGTCACCTTTCTGCATGCCAATTTTCAACATACATTCAAAATCATATAAGAAAGCAGAGAGCTTCCGAAAGGAGGTACCACTAAAAATAACCCCTGGTTTTCTGGAAATCTGAAATTAGTATACTATGGAGCGCATTAATCCTCAATTTTTAATGCAAACTCATAGACAGGTAAATTTTGGCTCAAAATGGTCTTAATATATTTCTCTTTCAACAAAACTTTCATTTCTGCAAATTTGTTGGTTAGTTTAGGTGAACAATGACATCAAATGCACTTTTTTTTGTCCGAGTAGGCCTACTTTCACATACGTTCTAAATTTGAGGGAGTAATTGGTGGTATGACACCTAAAGAGACAAAAAAGTTGATTAGAAATCTTTTATTTTGCTTTATTCTTAATCCTTAGTCAATTTGTAGTTAAAAACAGCCTATCTGAGCATTATGCGACTTATAATAAAAATTTCACTGCTCAATTTAAACTGACTGTAATGTATGACTTTGATAGAAAATACTTGAAAATTTCATTTTGGGCTACAGGAACATTAACTTTCAATATCAAGATCATTGTTTGCTTATTTTTTCTTGTTTGTTCTACTTCTTTAAAGACTTCCAACAATTTTTGCAATGAATTTAGTAAAAAATCCAAGGTATTGAAGTGTCAAGGAATATTGACCCCCCCCTTTTTTTCATCTGGTGTCAGTAAAGTATTACAAATTGATCAAAAGTGCAGTCATGGTCATTAAACTGTGTTTATTTACATCAGTTAATAAAATTTAAGATATAAAAATTTCATTTGGAATAATAAATGGTGCTTTTGTGAGTTTCTGCAGTGCTTACATTAGGCTATGCTATCTGCCAAGTACATAGTATGACGCAATGCTATAAGGGATAAAAATCAAATAATTTCATTAAATCTGCATGACAAATTTTTTTTGGGGGTAGTAAACAACTTATGTTTCAATGTTTAACACCACAGAGTAACTTTCTGTTGCAATTACATTATTTAGGACATTTTTTTATATAAAAGCATATTGTCAGGATGGGAAAAGCTAAAAATAGGACAAACTCAAGTTTTAGGCTCTAAATTTGCAATTTGTGACATTTTGCCCCCAAAAAGATTGAAATGTGGCTACTATTATCTCAAATGATCAGTTAAGACAAAAAAAAAACAATTGTTTTCTGATTTTGATGTTTCCCTGCATTTTGCTTAAAGGTGTCATACCACCAATTAAAAGTCCCTATCTGTTCAACCAAATTTTGCAATTTTCACAGCTTTCTAAATATTTTACCTTAAGTTTAACTTCATAGAAACTAGGTATATCCTGAATTGTACAGGTGTCACCTTTCTGCATGCCAATTTTCAACATACATTCAAAATCATATAAGAAAGCAGAGAGCTTCCGAAAGGAGGTACCACTAAAAATAACCCCTGGTTTTCTAGAAATCTGAAATTAGTATACTATGGAGCGCATTAATCCTCAATTTTTAATGCAAACTCATAGACAGGTAAATTTTGGCTCAAAATGGTCTTAATATATTTCTCTTTCAACAAAACTTTCATTTCTGCAAATTTGTTGGTTAGTTTAGGTGAACAATGACATCAAATGCACTTTTTTTTGTCCGAGTAGGCCTACTTTCACATACGTTCTAAATTTGAGGGAGTAATTGGTGGTATGACACCCACAGCTTTCTAAATATTTTACCTTAAGTTTAACTTCATAGAAACTAGGTATATCCTGAATTGTACAGGTGTCACCTTTCTGCATGCCAATTTTCAACATACATTCAAAATCATATAAGAAAGCAGAGAGCTTCCGAAAGGAGGTACCACTAAAAATAACCCCTGGTTTTCTGGAAATCTGAAATTAGTATACTATGGAGCGCATTAATCCTCAATTTTTAATGCAAACTCATAGACAGGTAAATTTTGGCTCAAAATGGTCTTAATATATTTCTCTTTCAACAAAACTTTCATTTCTGCAAATTTGTTGGTTAGTTTAGGTGAACAATGACATCAAATGCACTTTTTTTTGTCCGAGTAGGCCTACTTTCACATACGTTCTAAATTTGAGGGAGTAATTGGTGGTATGACACCTAAAGAGACAAAAAAGTTGATTAGAAATCTTTTATTTTGCTTTATTCTTAATCCTTAGTCAATTTGTAGTTAAAAACAGCCTATCTGAGCATTATGCGACTTATAATAAAAATTTCACTGCTCAATTTAAACTGACTGTAATGTATGACTTTGATAGAAAATACTTGAAAATTTCATTTTGGGCTACAGGAACATTAACTTTCAATATCAAGATCATTGTTTGCTTATTTTTTCTTGTTTGTTCTACTTCTTTAAAGACTTCCAACAATTTTTGCAATGAATTTAGTAAAAAATCCAAGGTATTGAAGTGTCAAGGAATATTGACCCCCCCCCCTTTTTTTTCATCTGGTGTCAGTAAAGTATTACAAATTGATCAAAAGTGCAGTCATGGTCATTAAACTGTGTTTATTTACATCAGTTAATAAAATTTAAGATATAAAAATTTCATTTGGAATAATAAATGGTGCTTTTGTGAGTTTCTGCAGTGCTTACATTAGGCTATGCTATCTGCCAAGTACATAGTATGACTCAATGCTATAAGGGATAAAAATCAAATAATTTCATTAAATCTGCATGACAAATTTTTTTTGGGGGTAGTAAACAACTTATGTTTCAATGTTTAACACCACAGAGTAACTTTCTGTTGCAATTACATTATTTAGGACATTTTTTTATATAAAAGCATATTGTCAGGATGGGAAAAGTTAAAAATAGGACAAACTCAAGTTTAAGGCTCTAAATTTGCAATTTGTGACATTTTGCCCCCAAAAAGATTGAAATGTGGCTACTATTATCTCAAATGATCAGTTAAGACAAAAAAAAACAATTGTTTTCTGATTTTGATGTTTCCCCGCATTTTGCTTAAAGGTGTCATACCACCAATTAAAAGTCCCTATCTGTTCAACCAAATTTTGCAATTTTCACAGCTTTCTAAATATTTTACCTTAAGTTTAACTTCATAGAAACTAGGTATATCCTGAATTGTACAGGTGTCACCTTTCTGCATGCCAATTTTCAACATACATTCAAAATCATATAAGAAAGCACAGAGCTTCCGAAAGGAGGTACCACTAAAAATAACCCCTGGTTTTCTGGAAATCTGAAATTAGTATACTATGGAGCGCATTAATCCTCAATTTTTAATGCAAACTCATAGACAGGTAAATTTTGGCTCAAAATGGTCTTAATATATTTCTCTTTCAACAAAACTTTCATTTCTGCAAATTTGTTGGTTAGTTTAGGTGAACAATGACATCAAATGCACTTTTTTTTGTCCGAGTAGGCCTACTTTCACATACGTTCTAAATTTGAGGGAGTAATTGGTGGTATGACACCCACAGCTTTCTAAATATTTTACCTTAAGTTTAACTTCATAGAAACTAGGTATATCCTGAATTGTACAGGTGTCACCTTTCTGCATGCCAATTTTCAACATACATTCAAAATCATATAAGAAAGCAGAGAGCTTCCGAAAGGAGGTACCACTAAAAATAACCCCTGGTTTTCTGGAAATCTGAAATTAGTATACTATGGAGCGCATTAATCCTCAATTTTTAATGCAAACTCATAGACAGGTAAATTTTGGCTCAAAATGGTCTTAATATATTTCTCTTTCAACAAAACTTTCATTTCTGCAAATTTGTTGGTTAGTTTAGGTGAACAATGACATCAAATGCACTTTTTTTTGTCCGAGTAGGCCTACTTTCACATACGTTCTAAATTTGAGGGAGTAATTGGTGGTATGACACCTAAAGAGACAAAAAAATTGATTAGAAATCTTTTATTTTGCTTTATTCTTAATCCTTAGTCAATTTGTAGTTAAAAACAGCCTATCTGAGCATTATGCGACTTATAATAAAAATTTCACTGCTCAATTTAAACTGACTGTAATGTATGACTTTGATAGAAAATACTTGAAAATTTCATTTTGGGCTACAGGAACATTAACTTTCAATATCAAGATCATTGTTTGCTTATTTTTTCTTGTTTGTTCTACTTCTTTAAAGACTTCCAACAATTTTTGCAATGAATTTAGTAAAAAATCCAAGGTATTGAAGTGTCAAGGAATATTGACCCCCCCCCCCCTTTTTTTTCATCTGGTGTCAGTAAAGTATTACAAATTGATCAAAAGTGCAGTCATGGTCATTAAACTGTGTTTATTTACATCAGTTAATAAAATTTAAGATATAAAAATTTCATTTGGAATAATAAATGGTGCTTTTGTGCGTTTCTGCAGTGCTTACATTAGGCTATGCTATCTGCCAAGTACATAGTATGACGCAATGCTATAAGGGATAAAAATCAAATAATTTCATTAAATCTGCATGACAAATTTTTTTTGGGGGTAGTAAACAACTTATGTTTCAATGTTTAACACCACAGAGTAACTTTCTGTTGCAATTACATTATTTAGGACATTTTTTTATATAAAAGCATATTGTCAGGATGGGAAAAGTTAAAAATAGGACAAACTCAAGTTTTAGGCTCTAAATTTGCAATTTGTGACATTTTGCCCCCAAAAAGATTGAAATGTGGCTACTATTATCTCAAATGATCAGTTAAGACAAAAAAAAACAATTGTTTTCTGATTTTGATGTTTCCCCGCATTTTGCTTAAAGGTGTCATACCACCAATTAAAAGTCCCTATCTGTTCAACCAAATTTTGCAATTTTCACAGCTTTCTAAATATTTTACCTTAAGTTTAACTTCATAGAAACTAGGTATATCCTGAATTGTACAGGTGTCACCTTTCTGCATGCCAATTTTCAACATACATTCAAAATCATATAAGAAAGCAGAGAGCTTCCGAAAGGAGGTACCACTAAAAATAACCCCTGGTTTTCTGGAAATCTGAAATTAGTATACTATGGAGCGCATTAATCCTCAATTTTTAATGCAAACTCATAGACAGGTAAATTTTGGCTCAAAATGGTCTTAATATATTTCTGTTTCAACAAAACTTTCATTTCTGCAAATTTGTTGGTTAGTTTAGGTGAACAATGACATCAAATGCACTTTTTTTTGTCCGAGTAGGCCTACTTTCACATACGTTCTAAATTTGAGGGAGTAATTGGTGGTATGACACCCACAGCTTTCTGAATATTTTACCTTAAGTTTAACTTCATAGAAACTAGGTATATCCTGAATTGTACAGGTGTCACCTTTCTGCATGCCAATTTTCAACATACATTCAAAATCATATAAGAAAGCAGAGAGCTTCCGAAAGGAGGTACCACTAAAAATAACCCCTGGTTTTCTGGAAATCTGAAATTAGTATACTATGGAGCGCATTAATCCTCAATTTTTAATGCAAACTCATAGACAGGTAAATTTTGGCTCAAAATGGTCTTAATATATTTCTCTTTCAACAAAACTTTCATTTCTGCAAATTTGTTGGTTAGTTTAGGTGAACAATGACATCAAATGCACTTTTTTTTGTCCGAGTAGGCCTACTTTCACATACGTTCTAAATTTGAGGGAGTAATTGGTGGTATGACACCTAAAGAGACAAAAAAATTGATTAGAAATCTTTTATTTTGCTTTATTCTTAATCCTTAGTCAATTTGTAGTTAAAAACAGCCTATCTGAGCATTATGCGACTTATAATAAAAATTTCACTGCTCAATTTAAACTGACTGTAATGTATGACTTTGATAGAAAATACTTGAAAATTTCATTTTGGGCTACAGGAACATTAACTTTCAATATCAAGATCATTGTTTGCTTATTTTTTCTTGTTTGTTCTACTTCTTTAAAGACTTCCAACAATTTTTGCAATGAATTTAGTAAAAAATCCAAGGTATTGAAGTGTCAAGGAATATTGACCCCCCCCCTTTTTTTCATCTGGTGTCAGTAAAGTATTACAAATTGATCAAAAGTGCAGTCATGGTCATTAAACTGTGTTTATTTACATCAGTTAATAAAATTTAAGATATAAAAATTTCATTTGGAATAATAAATGGTGCTTTTGTGAGTTTCTGCAGTGCTTACATTAGGCTATGCTATCTGCCAAGTACATAGTATGACGCAATGCTATAAGGGATAAAAATCAAATAATTTCATTAAATCTGCATGACAAATTTTTTTTGGGGGTAGTAAACAACTTATGTTTCAATGTTTAACACCACAGAGTAACTTTCTGTTGCAATTACATTATTTAGGACATTTTTTTATATAAAAGCATATTGTCAGGATGGGAAAAGCTAAAAATAGGACAAACTCAAGTTTTAGGCTCTAAATTTGCAATTTGTGACATTTTGCCCCCAAAAAGATTGAAATGTGGCTACTATTATCTCAAATGATCAGTTAAGACAAAAAAAAAACAATTGTTTTCTGATTTTGATGTTTCCCCGCATTTTGCTTAAAGGTGTCATACCACCAATTAAAAGTCCCTATCTGTTCAACCAAATTTTGCAATTTTCACAGCTTTCTAAATATTTTACCTTAAGTTTAACTTCATAGAAACTAGGTATATCCTGAATTGTACAGGTGTCACCTTTCTGCATGCCAATTTTCAACATACATTCAAAATCATATAAGAAAGCAGAGAGCTTCCGAAAGGAGGTACCACTAAAAATAACCCCTGGTTTTCTAGAAATCTGAAATTAGTATACTATGGAGCGCATTAATCCTCAATTTTTAATGCAAACTCATAGACAGGTAAATTTTGGCTCAAAATGGTCTTAATATATTTCTCTTTCAACAAAACTTTCATTTCTGCAAATTTGTTGGTTAGTTTAGGTGAACAATGACATCAAATGCACTTTTTTTTGTCCGAGTAGGCCTACTTTCACATACGTTCTAAATTTGAGGGAGTAATTGGTGGTATGACACCCACAGCTTTCTAAATATTTTACCTTAAGTTTAACTTCATAGAAACTAGGTATATCCTGAATTGTACAGGTGTCACCTTTCTGCATGCCAATTTTCAACATACATTCAAAATCATATAAGAAAGCAGAGAGCTTCCGAAAGGAGGTACCACTAAAAATAACCCCTGGTTTTCTGGAAATCTGAAATTAGTATACTATGGAGCGCATTAATCCTCAATTTTTAATGCAAACTCATAGACAGGTAAATTTTGGCTCAAAATGGTCTTAATATATTTCTCTTTCAACAAAACTTTCATTTCTGCAAATTTGTTGGTTAGTTTAGGTGAACAATGACATCAAATGCACTTTTTTTTGTCCGAGTAGGCCTACTTTCACATACGTTCTAAATTTGAGGGAGTAATTGGTGGTATGACACCTAAAGAGACAAAAAAATTGATTAGAAATCTTTTATTTTGCTTTATTCTTAATCCTTAGTCAATTTGTAGTTAAAAACAGCCTATCTGAGCATTATGCGACTTATAATAAAAATTTCACTGCTCAATTTAAACTGACTGTAATGTATGACTTTGATAGAAAATACTTGAAAATTTCATTTTGGGCTACAGGAACATTAACTTTCAATATCAAGATCATTGTTTGCTTATTTTTTCTTGTTTGTTCTACTTCTTTAAAGACTTCCAACAATTTTTGCAATGAATTTAGTAAAAAATCCAAGGTATTGAAGTGTCAAGGAATATTGACCCCCCCCCCCTTTTTTTCATCTGGTGTCAGTAAAGTATTACAAATTGATCAAAAGTGCAGTCATGGTCATTAAACTGTGTTTATTTACATCAGTTAATAAAATTTAAGATATAAAAATTTCATTTGGAATAATAAATGGTGCTTTTGTGAGTTTCTGCAGTGCTTACATTAGGCTATGCTATCTGCCAAGTACATAGTATGACGCAATGCTATAAGGGATAAAAATCAAATAATTTCATTAAATCTGCATGACAAATTTTTTTTGGGGGTAGTAAACAACTTATGTTTCAATGTTTAACACCACAGAGTAACTTTCTGTTGCAATTACATTATTTAGGACATTTTTTTATATAAAAGCATATTGTCAGGATGGGAAAAGCTAAAAATAGGACAAACTCAAGTTTTAGGCTCTAAATTTGCAATTTGTGACATTTTGCCCCCAAAAAGATTGAAATGTGGCTACTATTATCTCAAATGATCAGTTAAGACAAAAAAAAACAATTGTTTTCTGATTTTGATGTTTCCCCGCATTTTGCTTAAAGAGACAAAAAAATTGATTAGAAATCTTTTATTTTGCTTTATTCTTAATCCTTAGTCAATTTGTAGTTAAAAACAGCCTATCTGAGCATTATGCGACTTATAATAAAAATTTCACTGCTCAATTTAAACTGACTGTAATGTATGACTTTGATAGAAAATACTTGAAAATTTCATTTTGGGCTACAGGAACATTAACTTTCAATATCAAGATCATTGTTTGCTTATTTTTTCTTGTTTGTTCTACTTCTTTAAAGACTTCCAACAATTTTTGCAATGAATTTAGTAAAAATCCAAGGTATTGAAGTGTCAAGGAATATTGACCCCCCCCCCTTTTTTTCATCTGGTGTCAGTAAAGTATTACAAATTGATCAAAAGTGCAGTCATGGTCATTAAACTGTGTTTATTTACATCAGTTAATAAAATTTAAGATATAAAAATTTCATTTGGAATAATAAATGGTGCTTTTGTGAGTTTCTGCAGTGCTTACATTAGGCTATGCTATCTGCCAAGTACATAGTATGACGCAATGCTATAAGGGATAAAAATCAAATAATTTCATTAAATCTGCATGACAAATTTTTTTTGGGGGTAGTAAACAACTTATGTTTCAATGTTTAACACCACAGAGTAACTTTCTGTTGCAATTACATTATTTAGGACATTTTTTTATATAAAAGCATATTGTCAGGATGGGAAAAGCTAAAAATAGGACAAACTCAAGTTTTAGGCTCTAAATTTGCAATTTGTGACATTTTGCCCCCAAAAAGATTGAAATGTGGCTACTATTATCTCAAATGATCAGTTAAGACAACAAAAAAACAATTGTTTTCTGATTTTGATGTTTCCCCGCATTTTGCTTAAAGGTGTCATACCACCAATTAAAAGTCCCTATCTGTTCAACCAAATTTTGCAATTTTCACAGCTTTCTAAATATTTTACCTTAAGTTTAACTTCATAGAAACTAGGTATATCCTGAATTGTACAGGTGTCACCTTTCTGCATGCCAATTTTCAACATACATTCAAAATCATATAAGAAAGCAGAGAGCTTCCGAAAGGAGGTACCACTAAAAATAACCCCTGGTTTTCTGGAAATCTGAAATTAGTATACTATGGAGCGCATTAATCCTCAATTTTTAATGCAAACTCATAGACAGGTAAATTTTGGCTCAAAATGGTCTTAATATATTTCTCTTTCAACAAAACTTTCATTTCTGCAAATTTGTTGGTTAGTTTAGGTGAACAATGACATCAAATGCACTTTTTTTTGTCCGAGTAGGCCTACTTTCACATACGTTCTAAATTTGAGGGAGTAATTGGTGGTATGACACCTAAAGAGACAAAAAAATTGATTAGAAATCTTTTATTTTGCTTTATTCTTAATCCTTAGTCAATTTGTAGTTAAAAACAGCCTATCTGAGCATTATGCGACTTATAATAAAAATTTCACTGCTCAATTTAAACTGACTGTAATGTATGACTTTGATAGAAAATACTTGAAAATTTCATTTTGGGCTACAGGAACATTAACTTTCAATATCAAGATCATTGTTTGCTTATTTTTTCTTGTTTGTTCTACTTCTTTAAAGACTTCCAACAATTTTTGCAATGAATTTAGTAAAAAATCCAAGGTATTGAAGTGTCAAGGAATATTGACCCCCCCCCCCCCCCCCCCTTTTTTTCATCTGGTGTCAGTAAAGTATTACAAATTGATCAAAAGTGCAGTCATGGTCATTAAACTGTGTTTATTTACATCAGTTAATAAAATTTAAGATATAAAAATTTCATTTGGAATAATAAATGGTGCTTTTGTGAGTTTCTGCAGTGCTTACATTAGGCTATGCTATCTGCCAAGTACATAGTATGACGCAATGCTATAAGGGATAAAAATCAAATAATTTCATTAAATCTGCATGACAAATTTTTTTTGGGGGTAGTAAACAACTTATGTTTCAATGTTTAACACCACAGAGTAACTTTCTGTTGCAATTACATTATTTAGGACATTTTTTTATATAAAAGCATATTGTCAGGATGGGAAAAGCTAAAAATAGGACAAACTCAAGTTTTAGGCTCTAAATTTGCAATTTGTGACATTTTGCCCCCAAAAAGATTGAAATGTGGCTACTATTATCTCAAATGATCAGTTAAGACAAAAAAAAAACAATTGTTTTCTGATTTTGATGTTTCCCCGCATTTTGCTTAAAGAGACAAAAAAGTTGATTAGAAATCTTTTATTTTGCTTTATTCTTAATCCTTAGTCAATTTGTAGTTAAAAACAGCCTATCTGAGCATTATGCGACTTATAATAAAAATTTCACTGCTCAATTTAAACTGACTGTAATGTATGACTTTGATAGAAAATACTTGAAAATTTCATTTTGGGCTACAGGAACATTAACTTTCAATATCAAGATCATTGTTTGCTTATTTTTTCTTGTTTGTTCTACTTCTTTAAAGACTTCCAACAATTTTTGCAATGAATTTAGTAAAAAATCCAAGGTATTGAAGTGTCAAGGAATATTGACCCCCCCCCCCCCCCCCCCTTTTTTTCATCTGGTGTCAGTAAAGTATTACAAATTGATCAAAAGTGCAGTCATGGTCATTAAACTGTGTTTATTTACATCAGTTAATAAAATTTAAGATATAAAAATTTCATTTGGAATAATAAATGGTGCTTTTGTGAGTTTCTGCAGTGCTTACATTAGGCTATGCTATCTGCCAAGTACATAGTATGACGCAATGCTATAAGGGATAAAAATCAAATAATTTCATTAAATCTGCATGACAAATTTTTTTTGGGGGTAGTAAACAACTTATGTTTCAATGTTTAACACCACAGAGTAACTTTCTGTTGCAATTACATTATTTAGGACATTTTTTTATATAAAAGCATATTGTCAGGATGGGAAAAGCTAAAAATAGGACAAACTCAAGTTTTAGGCTCTAAATTTGCAATTTGTGACATTTTGCCCCCAAAAAGATTGAAATGTGGCTACTATTATCTCAAATGATCAGTTAAGACAAAAAAAAAAACAATTGTTTTCTGATTTTGATGTTTCCCCGCATTTTGCTTAAAGAGACAAAAAAATTGATTAGAAATCTTTTATTTTGCTTTATTCTTAATCCTTAGTCAATTTGTAGTTAAAAACAGCCTATCTGAGCATTATGCGACTTATAATAAAAATTTCACTGCTCAATTTAAACTGACTGTAATGTATGACTTTGATAGAAAATACTTGAAAATTTCATTTTGGGCTACAGGAACATTAACTTTCAATATCAAGATCATTGTTTGCTTATTTTTTCTTGTTTGTTCTACTTCTTTAAAGACTTCCAACAATTTTTGCAATGAATTTAGTAAAAAATCCAAGGTATTGAAGTGTCAAGGAATATTGACCCCCCCCCCCCTTTTTTTCATCTGGTGTCAGTAAAGTATTACAAATTGATCAAAAGTGCAGTCATGGTCATTAAACTGTGTTTATTTACATCAGTTAATAAAATTTAAGATATAAAAATTTCATTTGGAATAATAAATGGTGCTTTTGTGAGTTTCTGCAGTGCTTACATTAGGCTATGCTATCTGCCAAGTACATAGTATGACGCAATGCTATAAGGGATAAAAATCAAATAATTTCATTAAATCTGCATGACAAATTTTTTTTGGGGGTAGTAAACAACTTATGTTTCAATGTTTAACACCACAGAGTAACTTTCTGTTGCAATTACATTATTTAGGACATTTTTTTATATAAAAGCATATTGTCAGGATGGGAAAAGCTAAAAATAGGACAAACTCAAGTTTTAGGCTCTAAATTTGCAATTTGTGACATTTTGCCCCCAAAAAGATTGAAATGTGGCTACTATTATCTCAAATGATCAGTTAAGACAAAAAAAAAAACAATTGTTTTCTGATTTTGATGTTTCCCCGCATTTTGCTTAAAGGTGTCATACCACCAATTAAAAGTCCCTATCTGTTCAACCAAATTTTGCAATTTTCACAGCTTTCTAAATATTTTACCTTAAGTTTAACTTCATAGAAACTAGGTATATCCTGAATTGTACAGGTGTCACCTTTCTGCATGCCAATTTTCAACATACATTCAAAATCATATAAGAAAGCAGAGAGCTTCCGAAAGGAGGTACCACTAAAAATAACCCCTGGTTTTCTGGAAATCTGAAATTAGTATACTATGGAGCGCATTAATCCTCAATTTTTAATGCAAACTCATAGACAGGTAAATTTTGGCTCAAAATGGTCTTAATATATTTCTCTTTCAACAAAACTTTCATTTCTGCAAATTTGTTGGTTAGTTTAGGTGAACAATGACATCAAATGCACTTTTTTTTGTCCGAGTAGGCCTACTTTCACATACGTTCTAAATTTGAGGGAGTAATTGGTGGTATGACACCTAAAGAGACAAAAAAGTTGATTAGAAATCTTTTATTTTGCTTTATTCTTAATCCTTAGTCAATTTGTAGTTAAAAACAGCCTATCTGAGCATTATGCGACTTATAATAAAAATTTCACTGCTCAATTTAAACTGACTGTAATGTATGACTTTGATAGAAAATACTTGAAAATTTGATTTTGGGCTACAGGAACATTAACTTTCAATATCAAGATCATTGTTTGCTTATTTT
>NW_027268530.1:0-43746 GCF_963676685.1 Mytilus edulis | reverse complement strand
AGAGTTCCAAGTAGTAAATCCTTTCAACCTGGACGTCATGAAGTGCGGTTGACCGTTAAAAAAGATTTGAGGTCATCACCATATTAATTTGTATGATAACCATGACCAGCATGCCAGATATCACGTGTGCAGCAGAGTTTGCTTAATTGTCGATAACAACTGCGACCAACTAACTTTTTTGTTGGGTCGGTGTTATTAGGGCTTTGGTGTTCTATGTAATGTTTGATAAACTTGTTTGATTTTTCGTCGTTTGTTGCGATATCGCTGTCAGTTTCTCTTCGACAAATGAAATTTGCGTGTTCCTTTGATTTCTTCTGCTTTCTTTATCTTTTCTTTTATAAATAAATAAAACATATATCGGATCTATCATGTATTACGACGCATTCCATTCAGAACATATTTCTATGATGTTTCTTTTAAAAAGTGAAGAGTTTTTCGGTAGTGCTTTTCCTCCTTCTGAAGCCTGCTTGTTGTTGTCTTAGCTGTTCGTCTATTCCTTTCTGGACTCTTTGAGTCTTAATTTTTTTAATACCTTACTTGGCACCGAAAGTTTTGTTATGCCTCTTAGTCTTTTAGTTTTTGGAATATATCTTTTCTGAAAAGGATCTATTATTTGCCTTATTTCTAACCAAAAGCCAATGAGGTGTAAATTTTATATGATATGGTTTTTTTCTAAAAATTTCTGGTTTTCACTTTGATTTTATATTAGGCTGTCGGTTCTACTTTCTTCACCTAGGTTTATATGGGAGAGCCCGAATGGGTTTTTACAGAAAATAGAATAAAGGGCAAATATGCAGATTAAAGATATAGATTAAACAAATGAAAGAATATTGAAAATATACTAAAATAAAATGCGTCAAAGCGACACGAATGGCCCCGTCCCAAAAAGTTGAAAAATCTGCAATTTCAATATAACACTTGTGGACACAAACATGATGGTAGTCTCACATATCAAACATCAGCCCAATATCTGAAGGCGTTTAGAAAAAGAGACTGTATAACTGTGATTTTGAACAAATTCTCAAATTCCCGTAATTTCAGAATAAATTAGTGGAGCGGAACAAAACTTAAACTTGATCTGTAACTCATCATGGGTAACTCATATACCAAAAATCAGCCCAATATCTGAAGGCACTGGGGAAAAAAAATCTGTATAACTGTGATTTTCAACAATTTCTCAAAGTCCAAAGCCCGTAATTTCGGCAAAAATTAGTCGGAGCGGAACCAAACTTAAAATTGATCAGTAACTCATCATGGTTAACTCACATATCAAAAATCATCCCAATATCTGAAGGCGTTTAGAAAAAAAGTCCGTATAACTCTGATTTTCAACGATTTTCAACAAATTTTCAAAGTCCAAAGCCCGTAATTTCGGCAAAAATTAGTGGAGCGGATTGAAAGTTAAACTTGATCTGTAACTCATCATGGTTAACTCACATACCAAAAAATCATCCCAATTTCTGAAGGCGTTTAGAAAAAAAAAATCCGTATAATGGTTTGTTGCGGAATGACGGAAATCGGAATTACGGAATTTCGGAATGACGGACAATGGTAAAACTATATCATTGTATATGGCACCGACAACTTCGTTGCGGGGCCATAAAAAAAGTTCGAGAAAGACAAAGATCGATTTAGATAACTTCATCCTCGAGAACATTGTACTTACATGTTTACAACAACAAAGAATCGATAGTTCGGACGCACATAATTTGTAAAATGCTTTCATTTTCAAGATCTGGTTAACTGCTATTCCCCGAGAATACCATTAGATCAGAAGTCGGTGCTTTGGTACTGACATGGTATATAATCTAACCTACCTCTGATTACCGAGATGTTATATATCTTTTTGATTTGTTTCGTAGAATGTTGATTCTCTTTTTCGTTTATCTTTTTTTCATGTTTTGACGATTTCTTACCGTCTGATGAGTTTTTATAGTGCATTTTAGAATTTTTCGTATGTTTTTGTTCCCTTAAAATCACACTTCTATAAATTTTTATATTATTTCGAACCTACTAGTATCGTGCCATAAGTAACAACATTCCTAGGAGAAGATAACCGTTGATGGATTTGGTTTGAGAGCTAACTTTGATTTTTAGGGTGGCTAAGATGAACAGTTTTGCCTTGCAGTAATCTCTGTCCTCCTCTCTTTTGTATTTTTCATTCTATTCGGTCCTTTTTGATGTTTTTTTTTATTAGTTTAAATGCCTTTTTTTAACATAAATTGTCATCCTGCCTTTGTTTTACTCAAAACTCCTGCTTTATCTTTTTCCCCGAAATTTTGAGTTTAAGCGACATTTCACATATATATAAAAAAAAAAAGCCTTTGTCTGAATTTTACATAACAACCTCTGATCACGTAGAAGATATTAGCATGAAATTTAAGTGTGACCGGATGGAAAAAATAATTCATTGCATTTCCTTCCTTATATATTTACATTTAGTGTAATAAAAACAATAACTATTGAAAAAAACAAATATCATGTTGACTGATTCGTTTTTACTGTTATGGTGACTTGAATAACCCCGGTATCACTCAGATTACAATTCTACCTTGACAGGTAAGTTTGTATTTAGCCTATAAAATACTTGTTTAGCCTTGAGAATTGAAAGGTCAGTTTATCCCATTCATACAATAGAAGTTTACCTATAAGGGTCAGAATGGGGTTTACAGAATAGAGAATAAATGTAATAGCAACAAAAAATAGAGAATAGAGAAAATGAACAACAAAATAAAGAATAGAGAATAATGCGGTGCAAAAGTATAAAGAATAAATGTGCAAAATAAAAAGGAAACTTAGGTAACTGTAATGCAATACCGATAATATAATGATCAATGTGCATAATTGATAAATAATCTTGTAACAGAAGAGACTATATAGTAAAATCATTTTCATGAGAATTTGCTTTACAGAATGAGAGTTATTTTTAAGGCTATTAAAAGAAAAATGCCCTAAAAATTTAAAGAATACAGATATTAAAAAACCCATGCAGGTCCTCATGTCATTTATTTTGTCAAAATATAGGACACATCTAGTCAAACTGGTTTTAAACTAGACATCTAGTCAAACTGGTTTGGTATAACTGACTGTTTCTTGCCCTAGATGTCTATTTCACAGTGACCTTATGTGTTTGTGCTAAGAGTACATTGTACTGTCAAATTCATTGATTTTCTTTTGGGACATGACCTACATTGTAAACATGCAAAATAGTGGCTTGAGATTTCAACTGATATTAGTATAATAAATAAAAATTTGGAATATTATATCCTGCTTGATGATGTGTTTTTTTTGGGACCAAGATGTTTTCTTCATTCTTGTTCACATTATGATTATTTTAACCTTCAACATTGTTCAATACACATTTAAAGATAGAAAAAATTTCAGCTCCTCATTTAAAATATTTTGCAACTTAATAATAATCTGTCAGATTTGGTGTAAACAAAAAACAAGACCCTGCAAGCATAGTCTATTTCTATAACAGTCAAGCAGATAGTTTTTTTTATATCTGAAAAAAAAACTACCATCTAAAGAAAATATGCAATTAAAAGGCCTAAAATAACCCCTAAAATTCAACATTAACAGATTTTTAACAATTAAATCAAGATGCACAAAGTTTGAAGTATTGGTCAGAATATAGGGTTCTTTTGTACTTTAACAATATCACAATGACAATAAAGTGACCTTAATTTTGGACAAGGTAAATGGCATGAAGCCAAATTTATCAACCTCTATTGTATGAATGGGAAACTGACCTTTCAATTCTCATGGCTAAATAAGTATTTTATAGGCTAAATACAAACTTACCTGTCAAGGTAGAATTGTAATCTGAGTGATACCGGGGTTATTCAAGTCACCATAATAATGTCTCTCTATTTGTTATAGTTTTCATGATTATAACCATACACTGCCTAAAGTACATTGCAGGGGTAGCAATCAAATGTGGGTTATCTGATTGTGGACGAGATATCCTTGGCCCGATGAACATTTTCTCGTCATTTCAGATTTTCTATAAATGCTTTAATTAGTTTTTTTAGAAGTCATAGACTGCATTTTACTTCTTTGTTCAGGTTTCTTGGTGGATCACATCCCAAGGTAAAAATTTACAGAAAACATATAGGAAAGTTTAGTAAATTTGATCCAGCAGTGTCAGAGGAGAATCTGTTTTCAAGTTTACAAAACGGACGACATGCCCCGTACGAAAACTATGGAACGATATACTACAGACGACAACAACGGACGCAAATTAATGTCATTACCTCGTATGGCTTTTTAGGGAAGGTGAGCTTAAATGGTAAAATCGTTATCTGAAGGCACTAGATCCAATTAAAAAAAATTAAAATTCCATGTAGATCTTTTATGCTGATCATATTTCCCGCTAAAGTTTCTAACATAGTTATTACAATAAAATTCAAAAATGCAAAAAAAGGTATTTACGGCAAAACATCCTTTTTTAAAGAGTTTACTAACAATTTCAGCCATGGAGATTATTTCATCGTAATGTAACGAAATTTCGGTCTCCCTGAAATGGGGTCACCACTTTTATTTCTGATATATATATACATTCTTACAAAATCATTCTTATAGCAACACAGTAAGGGATATCCTTTTAAAGTTAAACACTAAGGCATGACCGCTCGGTTTTCGTTATATTACTTTGAACAAAGTAGTACTGCAACTGACATCGAAAAAGACGCTTAGTTAACGAGTTTAATGGTCCGGATTAACACACGGCTGCAAATTGTTTTAAATGATAGAATAATATCTATATTTTAATTTCCGTCGGGTCGTAAAAAGTTTTCTATGGTCACATTTTTGTATTTTATCCCTTTAGTGGGGGTACCCCTCAATTTACGGTTTTGGGTAGTTACCTTAAAATCCAAAAATATATTTTTTGGTTAAATTTCCCGCTATTTTCGTAAATATTTTCTATGCACATATCATCAAGGATCATCGGAATGATGAAGACATAAATATAATACCATCTCCAAGTAAAACTTTTAAACTTAAAGTTGGTTGATTTTTTAGATAGAAATTTAACGCGTTTTTCTTTGAAAACGAGAAAACATATGATTCAAAAACAGTATTTGACATTTGAGAGGACAAAACATATTATTGCGATACTGCATTCAAATTTTGTTGGGCAAATTCCAAACAATTTTGTCAAAAACTCAAAAATAAAAACATCATTTGTACCTTTTTTAATTACGGAAATTTCCTATCCGTCAATCAGCTCCACCATTTATTTTTTCCTTCACAATCAATTTGATAGTTTCGATGTGATTATGTAGATTTTGTAGGAGAAGTTAATTTATTTTTGAGTGATTTGAATATATAAAGTAGTTCTTTCGTGTATTTTCTGTAAAACAGTTATATTTTTGTTAATAAAATTTTGACTTTATATAAAAGTTAACCAAATCCTTCGGATAAGAGGTTTTTCCGGATAATGACTATAGTTGACATTGTGTTAAAATACATTGTATGTCAATGTTTAACCTCAGAGCAATTAATATGCATGCAAGTGGTCGGGGAAAAGTACTATTGAAGTTTCGCAGAGATTTGGTGTGTGGCAAGGTGATGCTAAAACCAACTTCTCTTGATATTCTGCTTTCCGTGGGCGAATCATCAGTGATGTTATCGGAGACTTGCACCAGAAGGCAAACTTGGTGTGCATCTTTAAATTAGATTGATTGATTGATTGTTGGTTGCCTAAGGTCCAGTGGCAAATATTTCATGCATGTTCAGGATGAGAACAAGTTAACAATAAAAACAATAGGTAGGTTTTGTCATAATAGAGGCCATTCGGGATGATGATCGGGAAAATTTAGACTGCCAATGGAAAATGATGGTATATTGGATTGGGACAGAAATTGTCCATTGCAACATGCCACCTACGGACCCCTCAAAGAGTTGATGCAAGGGTTTTTAACGTGCAAAGAACGTGACACTCCCTTTACACGAGGCATCGGATTTAACGTCCCCATTCTGACCGGACGTGAATGCGAACTTGATACATCCCGCACAGCCAAAAGGACGCTCCACTTCGTTTTACTGCCGGTCGGGGGAAGACCAAGTGACCATATTTCGTTTCCCCAGTCACCCTTGGGGAACTTTAAATTAGAAACAACAGAAATCCATACATGTGATCAAACTAATCGACATGTATCCTCACAATCTGACACTTTTATACGATCTCGCGCTCAGTTTCTGCCTTGTAGTTTGGATATGAAAACAGGGTTTTGTGTAAAAGAAAAACCTTTAAAAAAAAACAGAAAAATAGGCAAAACTGAGTCCTTTAAACGTGTTGACAGTCTTTTAAGTTGTGCTTATTAATGTGAGTAATCATTTATCCATGCATAACCAAGTACTTATTGAAGTCAACACCTGTGCAATTAAGTAAAACCGTTACTGAAAAATTAGAATTTGAACTTGCTGTCAGTTCATTAATAACGATTGTTAGTGATGTGATTTGTTCTTCCATAAGAAAAAGCCTTTCTCATGTAGCACATCCTCTATATATACCGATCAATTTTATCCAAGATTGTCTCTGATGCTTACCAAACTGCCAAACTCCAGAACTAACTAGATATTGTGACACCTTACAATTCCGCATAGCTTGTTAATAGATATAGGAAGATGTGATATGTGTGCCAATGCTACCATTAAAGGTCACGGTCCGGTCGTCAACACGGAGCCAAGGCTCAAAAATTCATTTGTTAGTTAATTGATGAAAAATAACACAAAGGCGCTTCTGAACCGTATATTGTCCCTAAAGATAACAAAAACTCGTAAACGTATGGCTATTACAAAATCAATCGTTTCTGTAGCAACATTCGCCCCATTACATTTGGGATTGGCAGTGCAGATACATTATGCATATGCATATGGGAATATGGGTCACGAACATTGATCGAAACTTTGTGCTCACATTTCTTTTGTGTTTCCTATGCAAAGGTTAGACTATATCTGACGAGTTTGACCGAATCATGACGGTATTTACGCTCCAGATAGCATTTGTACTCAAAAACTGTGTTTGCTTTGAACAAACTCTGTCCTGCGCCTAACTTGTTCTTATAAAAAAGGGACCTCGCATTCGCCTCGGGTGACTATAGTATATTTTGTGTTATAACTGCTCTGTACAGACTTTGCAAAAACACAATATGCATTTATCTATAACTAGATACTAATTTTCACAAAATACACAACCTTTAAGATGCAAAATTAAAAACACTGTTTCAGCGCTTGAATTATTTTTTTTTCAAAGATAGAAAAAATATCGAAATAATTTGATAAAGTGGTGTTTTAAACTTTAGAAAATAATTCTTTAATATACTAAAGTGAAATACTATACACAATATGAAAGTTTATGGATGTGAAAAGGTCAAGACCACTTCTTCTTTTGTTATGTCTTAAATGGAAAAAAATCAGAAGGTTCCAAATCAACGCCATTTTGTAATGGCAGCTCTTCATATAAGTAGTCAAATTTGTCGTTTTAACATCGTTTATATCATATGCTTATGATTGAATCGTTTTTGTAGCATGCTATTGAATAAATATCAGAATATTTCTCCTTTTTGTCCTTGTGGTTGAAATATTGATATTTTTAGGTCTGACCTTTGACCTCAATTTCACAAAATTGTGACCACTCTGGATTTTTACGACCCAACTTTTCTTATTGTACACGTTTTCCTCTTTCCATCGATATATAATTTAGGTGTGTGTTCTTCCGGACCATTAAAGTTTTAAAAAATGAACTCTGGTTGCAGTACTAAAGGATACAGATACAGTATTAAAAAACCAATTCTTCAGAGAACAATTGAAGGTCTTTCCACCTCGATAATTAGAATGAAATTGAGAAAAAGATGTTAGAAAGGGTCACTCCTTGTTGATGTAATTTGGTACCTCAACTGATATAGAAAAATAAGATTAATAAGTATATGCAGAAGACTTAATTGTTTTATAATGAACAAAAACAAATTTAAAGCAAAGGTCAAAATCTAGAACGTCAAGTTGACCTTTGACCTTGACCTCAATTTCAAGGTCATAGGTCAGTGATCTCAAATCAAAAGACCCCAGGTCAATCACTTGTATGGTTGAAAAGAAATATCGATTTCAAAGACAAAAGGGGAGAAAACTCATAAAAGGGTTGACCAAAACACTTCGACTTAAAAGGGTTGAAGTTGCCCCTTGTTGTAAACAATAATTTGGCAAACACATCGTATCATTAACTGTTACATTTTCTTTTGAATAACGATAACAAGCAAAAATCTAAATTTATAACATGACCTTGACCTTTGACCTTGACCTCAATTTGAAGGTCATGGGTCAGTGAACTTAAATTAGAAGGTCCGAGGTCAATCACTTGTATGGTTGTGGAGAAATAATGATTTCAAATACATAAGGGGAGAAAACTCCTATAAGGGTTAACCAAAACACTTCGACTGATTAATTTGAAGTTGCGCCTTATTGTAAACAGTGATTTTGCAAACATATCATATCATTAACTGTTACAGTTTCTTTTGAATAACGATAACAAGCAAAATTCAAAATTTATAACATGACCTTGACCTTTAACCTTGACCTCAATTTTCTTTATTTGGACCAAGGACTTCATATCAAAAGACTGTAGGCCTCTACAACTTATACTGTATGAATTAACCCAACATATCGTTTATTTTAAATTTTCAAAGGGAAATAACTCCCATAAGATGTCTTCTGATTCCCTCAGTCAAAGTAAAACAAATCATTCTTAAGAGTAGACGAACAATTTGGTGAAAACAGTTTGTAAAAATCTTATACGGTTTTAGAGATATAGTGATAACAAGAAAAAGGGGACACGGGGAGATAACTCCTATAAGAATAAGTGTTCGGTCACACAGGGTGAGTTTTGAAACCTCCATTACTGAACAACATCGTTGGCCAAACATCCATTAGATATGTTGTAAAACAAAAAAGCATCTCAGACGGCAGAAGAAAAAAAAAAAAAAAAAAAAAAAAAAAAAATAATTAAACTGTCAATTGTTCTTGAACAATTGAGAGGTCTTTCCTTTTGTAATGTAAAATACATGTTCAAATAGACGTAGAATGTATTAAAAAGCTTTAAAACACACTGAAAAACCTTTAAATAAGGTTAAAAACACCAAATTCGCTATATGGGACATGACCTTGACCTTTGACCTTTTGACCTTTGTCAAGGTCATTAGTCCCCAATGTCATTGCCGAAGAACCCATGGGTCTAGGACCTTTGGTTATATAGTAAAAGATGATTTTGTCTTTCCAGAAACCTAAAACAGGTGTTATGCCCCTTAAAAAAAGGTCAAATCTCTTCGGTCAAAATATAACAAAGTTGCGCCGTAATGACCCAAACATGTTCCACTATTTAAAACTTCTGTAAGTATAATGGTTTTTGAGTTGTTCTGATAACAAGGTGTTAGGTCAAAGGTCAAGGTCAACATACACATTTGACCTTGAGGTATTTTTGAAAGTCTCATGAATTGTTGATGAATGGTGAAGATCCTAGGTCTCTACGATTTACGGTTTCTGAGTTTTGGTGGTCCACCGACACCGGTTAATTTTCAAAGGGGCATAACCCTACCAATGAGTCGTTGAATCTTTTCGAATCAAATGTAACGAAGAACCGGGGTCTGGTCCTGAACAAATTTCACCCTTCGTTTTTTTTCTATCTATTACGGTTACGGTGTTGGAACGATAACAAGGTTTTTTGGTTTCGGAGGGATTACTCCGAACCGACAAAATATTTCGACTAACAGGGTGAGTTCCGGATAGGTATTCATGACACCGATACAAAGTGAGAACATGAAAGCGACACGTCTTACGGTTTAGGCTGCTAACTTCGTCAAAGTTTGGCGGAAAAAGAATAATAATAATTAAACTGTCAATTGTTCTTGAACAATTGAGAGGTCTTTCCTTTTGTAATGTAAAATACATGTTCAAATAGACGTAGAATGTATTGAAAAGCTTTAAAACACACTGAAAAACCTTTAAATAAGGTTAAAAACACCAAATTCGCTATATGGGACATGACCTTGACCTTTGACCTTTTGACCTTTGTCAAGGTCATTTGTCCCCAATGTCATTGCCGAAGACCCCATGGGTCTAGGACCTTTGGTTATATAGTAAAAGATGATTTTGTCTTTCCAGAAACCTAAAACAGGTGTTGTGCCCCTTAAAAAAAGGTCAAATCTCTTCGGTCAAAATGTAACAAAGTTGTGCCGTAATGACCCAAACATTTTCCACTATTTAAAACTTCTGTAAGTATAATGGTTTCTGAGATTATCCCATAACAAGGTGTTAGGTCAAAGGTCAAGGTCAACATACAAATTTGACCTTGAGGTATTTTTCAAAGATACATAAATTGATGATGATTGGTGAAGATCCTAGGTCTCTACGACTTACGGTTTCTGAGTTTTGGTGGTCAACCGACACCGGTTAATTTTCATAGGGGCATAACCCTACCAATGAGTCGTTGAATCTTTTCGATCCAAATGTAACGAAGAACCAGGGTCTGGTCCTGAACAAATTTCACCCTTTGTTTTTTTTCTACCTATTACGGTTACGGTGTTGGAACGATAACAAGGTTTTTGGGTTTCGGAGGGATTACTCCGAACCGACAAAATATTTCGACTCACAGGGTGAGTTCCGGATAGGTATTCATGACACCGATACAAAGTGTGAACATGAAAGCGACACGTCTTACGGTTACGGAGGCTAACTTCGTCAAAGTTTGGCGGAACAAAAAGAATAATAATAATAATAATCAGAAGAAATACAGTAAGGTCTTTCCCTTTAGTAAAAGGAAAGACCTTAATTAAACTGTCAATTGTTCTTGAACAATTGAGAGGTCTTTCCTTTTGTAATGTAAAATACATGTTCCAATAGACGTAGATTCTATTGAAAAGGTCAAGGTCAACCTTAAAAAGCTCGAAAACACACTAAAAATCCTTTATATAAGGTTAAAAACACTAAATTCGCTATCTGGGTATACATTTACAATTAATTCTCCATAGGCCGTAATGGTAACGTTTTCCTCCGTTGCTCAGTCCATATCGTTTACTTGAACATGTATGATGGCTCATATCGAAGCTGATACATTTATACATGTCTGGTTAAATTTTCGGGGTGGCAAGTGAGATTACTTTTTTCGCAAATTGATGGACCCCGGAAGATGGTGAAAAATGTTAGTCTCCTCATGAAAAAATCCCAAAATTCTGATCATAAAATTCAATGAAAAAATTGTCCTTTCTAATAATTTATTTCAGGTCAAATCTACATCTTTCTTTTCTCATCACACCAGCTCTATAAAACAGTTCTTATTGTTCATTTATGTCCATTTTTAAAATCACAGCATCCACAATTGTATGGCGGACTAATATTTTTTTTAATTACGTCATCTGAGTTCCTCATCTCAAGGTCTATTAGGGATCCTGACCCAATATGAAATTCATACTTCTGATTTTTCCAAATACTTTTATGTGATCTTCATCGGTATAACATTCTGAATAAATCTGTGTATTTTTGTCCATTTCTGAAAAAAAATAAAGTTGTTTTAGCACTATAAGGCTATGACACTTTCGTCGCTATATTCATTTATTTTGAATACAATGTGTTTGTATAATTAATTTCTTCCAGAATACCTTCACTAGTCAAAACAAGGACAAAACTTCTGATTATAACCTTTAATTACAATACACAGACCCTGTTAAAGCATTCTATAAAATTTTCTTGTGCCTTAAAGTGCATTTTGACAGAGAAATTATGCAAAAATGAAGATTTTATAAAAAAACCAACACCAAAATAATTATTCTTACTAGTGGAAATCTGGTATTTAAAACTGTGGAAAGCACTCTTAACTACTTGGAAAGTCATCTTTATCATATAATTAGAGTGCAATATAGTGCAAATTTTCAAAACTTGTGCTTTCACATAATTCTATTTGAGAAAAAATGTTTTTAACATGTATTTCAGTGAAAACCTTTTATTAGTGAGAAATCCACATGAGGTTTTAAAGGAAACATTGTGACATCACATGTATTATGGCGTCATTAAATAACGACCGATCAAAATAGAGCTAAATATAGTTTGCAGTGTTACGTGAGAAACAGTTGCCGCAAGATTTAACTCGAAATATTGAGTCGAAACGATCTGTAACTAAGCCTTTTCATTTAATACCAAGACCATAGCAACAGTTTTCATATTTGCATATTTTTAACATACCGACTGTAATTTCAATTGCATAAATACCATAAATAAACAATTTAGAGCTTGCCTAATAAAGCAAAATGCTTACCAGTTATTCAGGACTTTTTAAAACCTCTAGTTTGCCATCTCAGGTTAAAAAGTAATGATATGTCTGGAACTGAAATAAGACAAAAAAATTACTCAGGCTGTGTTATCATTTGATTTAAATACATAAGTACTATTGAGAGAGAAAAATCTAATTCTTGAAAGTTTAATCACAAAGAAAGACAAATGCTTCTCCCTTGTGGCTTAGTCACCTTCATTTAAACCTTTTATTTTAGAAGCAATGGGTAGTAGCTAACTAGCTTAATAGTTGAATAGGTGCAGAAATATTGTTTTCAAAAAGGTTTGACCCTCCCCCTTTTTCACTGAGAAATGACAATATCTATTGTTTTGCTCAAGCGCATTAAAAATATTAGTTCATGATTTTCTTAAAACATGTACATGTTTTTTCTGTTTTTTTGCATATGATATCTACTGACCAGGGGTCAAATCATTGGATAAAAGCACATGCGATGATGTATCTCACTTTACTCGTATGAAGTGTGTTATCTCCCTTGATTATCAGGTATTCCTGTAGACCGAAGTGATAATTACATAACAAAGACTATATTGTGTCATGTTTACTTACAATTTAATAATATTTAAAAGTTGTTTCTTGCCTTTTTCAATATAGTAAACAAATTCCTTTCGGATCTCTCGGAAGTAAACAAAGTGATGATTGTGCCTAAAAAAAGTGTTCAGCCCCGTGCCAGTAATGCATTTTAAAAGCAAAGTTTCATTGAGTTTTTGCTGATCTTTATCAATAATATTTATCTTAAACCATTTATAATAACTAGGTATAAATAAAAAAACTACTAACCATCATTTTCGGTGGTGTACAAGGTGAAATCATCCATAAATCAGCCTGAAAACTTCCGGAATGAAGCTTCTAATTTGGGTATACATTTACAATTAATTCTCCATAGGCCGTAATGGTAACGTTTTCCTCCGTTGCTCAGTCCATATCGTTTACTTGAACATGTATGATGGCTCATATCGAAGCTGATACATTTATACATGTCTGGTTAAATTTTCGGGGTGGCAAGTGAGATTACTTTTTTCGCAAATTGATGGACCCCGGAAGATGGTGAAAAATGTTAGTCTCCTCATGAAAAAATCCCAAAATTCTGATCATAAAATTCAATGAAAAAATTGTCCTTTCTAATAATTTATTTCAGGTCAAATCTACATCTTTCTTTTCTCATCACACCAGCTCTATAAAACAGTTCTTATTGTTCATTTATGTCCATTTTTAAAATCACAGCATCCACAATTGTATGGCGGACTAATATTTTTTTTAATTACGTCATCTGAGTTCCTCATCTCAAGGTCTATTAGGGATCCTGACCCAATATGAAATTCATACTTCTGATTTTTCCAAATACTTTTATGTGATCTTCATCGGTATAACATTCTGAATAAATCTGTGTATTTTTGTCCATTTCTGAAAAAAAATAAAGTTGTTTTAGCACTATAAGGCTATGACACTTTCGTCGCTATATTCATTTATTTTGAATACAATGTGTTTGTATAATTAATTTCTTCCAGAATACCTTCACTAGTCAAAACAAGGACAAAACTTCTGATTATAACCTTTAATTACAATACACAGACCCTGTTAAAGCATTCTATAAAATTTTCTTGTGCCTTAAAGTGCATTTTGACAGAGAAATTATGCAAAAATGAAGATTTTATAAAAAAACCAACACCAAAATAATTATTCTTACTAGTGGAAATCTGGTATTTAAAACTGTGGAAAGCACTCTTAACTACTTGGAAAGTCATCTTTATCATATAATTAGAGTGCAATATAGTGCAAATTTTCAAAACTTGTGCTTTCACATAATTCTATTTGAGAAAAAATGTTTTTAACATGTATTTCAGTGAAAACCTTTTATTAGTGAGAAATCCACATGAGGTTTTAAAGGAAACATTGTGACATCACATGTATTATGGCGTCATTAAATAACGACCGATCAAAATAGAGCTAAATATAGTTTGCAGTGTTACGTGAGAAACAGTTGCCGCAAGATTTAACTCGAAATATTGAGTCGAAACGATCTGTAACTAAGCCTTTTCATTTAATACCAAGACCATAGCAACAGTTTTCATATTTGCATATTTTTAACATACCGACTGTAATTTCAATTGCATAAATACCATAAATAAACAATTTAGAGCTTGCCTAATAAAGCAAAATGCTTACCAGTTATTCAGGACTTTTTAAAACCTCTAGTTTGCCATCTCAGGTTAAAAAGTAATGATATGTCTGGAACTGAAATAAGACAAAAAAATTACTCAGGCTGTGTTATCATTTGATTTAAATACATAAGTACTATTGAGAGAGAAAAATCTAATTCTTGAAAGTTTAATCACAAAGAAAGACAAATGCTTCTCCCTTGTGGCTTAGTCACCTTCATTTAAACCTTTTATTTTAGAAGCAATGGGTAGTAGCTAACTAGCTTAATAGTTGAATAGGTGCAGAAATATTGTTTTCAAAAAGGTTTGACCCTCCCCCTTTTTCACTGAGAAATGACAATATCTATTGTTTTGCTCAAGCGCATTAAAAATATTAGTTCATGATTTTCTTAAAACATGTACATGTTTTTTCTGTTTTTTTGCATATGATATCTACTGACCAGGGGTCAAATCATTGGATAAAAGCACATGCGATGATGTATCTCACTTTACTCGTATGAAGTGTGTTATCTCCCTTGATTATCAGGTATTCCTGTAGACCGAAGTGATAATTACATAACAAAGACTATATTGTGTCATGTTTACTTACAATTTAATAATATTTAAAAGTTGTTTCTTGCCTTTTTCAATATAGTAAACAAATTCCTTTCGGATCTCTCGGAAGTAAACAAAGTGATGATTGTGCCTAAAAAAAGTGTTCAGCCCCGTGCCAGTAATGCATTTTAAAAGCAAAGTTTCATTGAGTTTTTGCTGATCTTTATCAATAATATTTATCTTAAACCATTTATAATAACTAGGTATAAATAAAAAAACTACTAACCATCATTTTCGGTGGTGTACAAGGTGAAATCATCCATAAATCAGCCTGAAAACTTCCGGAATGAAGCTTCTAATTTGGGTATACATTTACAATTAATTCTCCATAGGCCGTAATGGTAACGTTTTCCTCCGTTGCTCAGTCCATATCGTTTACTTGAACATGTATGATGGCTCATATCGAAGCTGATACATTTATACATGTCTGGTTAAATTTTCGGGGTGGCAAGTGAGATTACTTTTTTCGCAAATTGATGGACCCCGGAAGATGGTGAAAAATGTTAGTCTCCTCATGAAAAAATCCCAAAATTCTGATCATAAAATTCAATGAAAAAATTGTCCTTTCTAATAATTTATTTCAGGTCAAATCTACATCTTTCTTTTCTCATCACACCAGCTCTATAAAACAGTTCTTATTGTTCATTTATGTCCATTTTTAAAATCACAGCATCCACAATTGTATGGCGGACTAATATTTTTTTTAATTACGTCATCTGAGTTCCTCATCTCAAGGTCTATTAGGGATCCTGACCCAATATGAAATTCATACTTCTGATTTTTCCAAATACTTTTATGTGATCTTCATCGGTATAACATTCTGAATAAATCTGTGTATTTTTGTCCATTTCTGAAAAAAAATAAAGTTGTTTTAGCACTATAAGGCTATGACACTTTCGTCGCTATATTCATTTATTTTGAATACAATGTGTTTGTATAATTAATTTCTTCCAGAATACCTTCACTAGTCAAAACAAGGACAAAACTTCTGATTATAACCTTTAATTACAATACACAGACCCTGTTAAAGCATTCTATAAAATTTTCTTGTGCCTTAAAGTGCATTTTGACAGAGAAATTATGCAAAAATGAAGATTTTATAAAAAAACCAACACCAAAATAATTATTCTTACTAGTGGAAATCTGGTATTTAAAACTGTGGAAAGCACTCTTAACTACTTGGAAAGTCATCTTTATCATATAATTAGAGTGCAATATAGTGCAAATTTTCAAAACTTGTGCTTTCACATAATTCTATTTGAGAAAAAATGTTTTTAACATGTATTTCAGTGAAAACCTTTTATTAGTGAGAAATCCACATGAGGTTTTAAAGGAAACATTGTGACATCACATGTATTATGGCGTCATTAAATAACGACCGATCAAAATAGAGCTAAATATAGTTTGCAGTGTTACGTGAGAAACAGTTGCCGCAAGATTTAACTCGAAATATTGAGTCGAAACGATCTGTAACTAAGCCTTTTCATTTAATACCAAGACCATAGCAACAGTTTTCATATTTGCATATTTTTAACATACCGACTGTAATTTCAATTGCATAAATACCATAAATAAACAATTTAGAGCTTGCCTAATAAAGCAAAATGCTTACCAGTTATTCAGGACTTTTTAAAACCTCTAGTTTGCCATCTCAGGTTAAAAAGTAATGATATGTCTGGAACTGAAATAAGACAAAAAAATTACTCAGGCTGTGTTATCATTTGATTTAAATACATAAGTACTATTGAGAGAGAAAAATCTAATTCTTGAAAGTTTAATCACAAAGAAAGACAAATGCTTCTCCCTTGTGGCTTAGTCACCTTCATTTAAACCTTTTATTTTAGAAGCAATGGGTAGTAGCTAACTAGCTTAATAGTTGAATAGGTGCAGAAATATTGTTTTCAAAAAGGTTTGACCCTCCCCCTTTTTCACTGAGAAATGACAATATCTATTGTTTTGCTCAAGCGCATTAAAAATATTAGTTCATGATTTTCTTAAAACATGTACATGTTTTTTCTGTTTTTTTGCATATGATATCTACTGACCAGGGGTCAAATCATTGGATAAAAGCACATGCGATGATGTATCTCACTTTACTCGTATGAAGTGTGTTATCTCCCTTGATTATCAGGTATTCCTGTAGACCGAAGTGATAATTACATAACAAAGACTATATTGTGTCATGTTTACTTACAATTTAATAATATTTAAAAGTTGTTTCTTGCCTTTTTCAATATAGTAAACAAATTCCTTTCGGATCTCTCGGAAGTAAACAAAGTGATGATTGTGCCTAAAAAAAGTGTTCAGCCCCGTGCCAGTAATGCATTTTAAAAGCAAAGTTTCATTGAGTTTTTGCTGATCTTTATCAATAATATTTATCTTAAACCATTTATAATAACTAGGTATAAATAAAAAAACTACTAACCATCATTTTCGGTGGTGTACAAGGTGAAATCATCCATAAATCAGCCTGAAAACTTCCGGAATGAAGCTTCTAATTTGGGTATACATTTACAATTAATTCTCCATAGGCCGTAATGGTAACGTTTTCCTCCGTTGCTCAGTCCATATCGTTTACTTGAACATGTATGATGGCTCATATCGAAGCTGATACATTTATACATGTCTGGTTAAATTTTCGGGGTGGCAAGTGAGATTACTTTTTTCGCAAATTGATGGACCCCGGAAGATGGTGAAAAATGTTAGTCTCCTCATGAAAAAATCCCAAAATTCTGATCATAAAATTCAATGAAAAAATTGTCCTTTCTAATAATTTATTTCAGGTCAAATCTACATCTTTCTTTTCTCATCACACCAGCTCTATAAAACAGTTCTTATTGTTCATTTATGTCCATTTTTAAAATCACAGCATCCACAATTGTATGGCGGACTAATATTTTTTTTAATTACGTCATCTGAGTTCCTCATCTCAAGGTCTATTAGGGATCCTGACCCAATATGAAATTCATACTTCTGATTTTTCCAAATACTTTTATGTGATCTTCATCGGTATAACATTCTGAATAAATCTGTGTATTTTTGTCCATTTCTGAAAAAAAATAAAGTTGTTTTAGCACTATAAGGCTATGACACTTTCGTCGCTATATTCATTTATTTTGAATACAATGTGTTTGTATAATTAATTTCTTCCAGAATACCTTCACTAGTCAAAACAAGGACAAAACTTCTGATTATAACCTTTAATTACAATACACAGACCCTGTTAAAGCATTCTATAAAATTTTCTTGTGCCTTAAAGTGCATTTTGACAGAGAAATTATGCAAAAATGAAGATTTTATAAAAAAACCAACACCAAAATAATTATTCTTACTAGTGGAAATCTGGTATTTAAAACTGTGGAAAGCACTCTTAACTACTTGGAAAGTCATCTTTATCATATAATTAGAGTGCAATATAGTGCAAATTTTCAAAACTTGTGCTTTCACATAATTCTATTTGAGAAAAAATGTTTTTAACATGTATTTCAGTGAAAACCTTTTATTAGTGAGAAATCCACATGAGGTTTTAAAGGAAACATTGTGACATCACATGTATTATGGCGTCATTAAATAACGACCGATCAAAATAGAGCTAAATATAGTTTGCAGTGTTACGTGAGAAACAGTTGCCGCAAGATTTAACTCGAAATATTGAGTCGAAACGATCTGTAACTAAGCCTTTTCATTTAATACCAAGACCATAGCAACAGTTTTCATATTTGCATATTTTTAACATACCGACTGTAATTTCAATTGCATAAATACCATAAATAAACAATTTAGAGCTTGCCTAATAAAGCAAAATGCTTACCAGTTATTCAGGACTTTTTAAAACCTCTAGTTTGCCATCTCAGGTTAAAAAGTAATGATATGTCTGGAACTGAAATAAGACAAAAAAATTACTCAGGCTGTGTTATCATTTGATTTAAATACATAAGTACTATTGAGAGAGAAAAATCTAATTCTTGAAAGTTTAATCACAAAGAAAGACAAATGCTTCTCCCTTGTGGCTTAGTCACCTTCATTTAAACCTTTTATTTTAGAAGCAATGGGTAGTAGCTAACTAGCTTAATAGTTGAATAGGTGCAGAAATATTGTTTTCAAAAAGGTTTGACCCTCCCCCTTTTTCACTGAGAAATGACAATATCTATTGTTTTGCTCAAGCGCATTAAAAATATTAGTTCATGATTTTCTTAAAACATGTACATGTTTTTTCTGTTTTTTTGCATATGATATCTACTGACCAGGGGTCAAATCATTGGATAAAAGCACATGCGATGATGTATCTCACTTTACTCGTATGAAGTGTGTTATCTCCCTTGATTATCAGGTATTCCTGTAGACCGAAGTGATAATTACATAACAAAGACTATATTGTGTCATGTTTACTTACAATTTAATAATATTTAAAAGTTGTTTCTTGCCTTTTTCAATATAGTAAACAAATTCCTTTCGGATCTCTCGGAAGTAAACAAAGTGATGATTGTGCCTAAAAAAAGTGTTCAGCCCCGTGCCAGTAATGCATTTTAAAAGCAAAGTTTCATTGAGTTTTTGCTGATCTTTATCAATAATATTTATCTTAAACCATTTATAATAACTAGGTATAAATAAAAAAACTACTAACCATCATTTTCGGTGGTGTACAAGGTGAAATCATCCATAAATCAGCCTGAAAACTTCCGGAATGAAGCTTCTAATTTGGGTATACATTTACAATTAATTCTCCATAGGCCGTAATGGTAACGTTTTCCTCCGTTGCTCAGTCCATATCGTTTACTTGAACATGTATGATGGCTCATATCGAAGCTGATACATTTATACATGTCTGGTTAAATTTTCGGGGTGGCAAGTGAGATTACTTTTTTCGCAAATTGATGGACCCCGGAAGATGGTGAAAAATGTTAGTCTCCTCATGAAAAAATCCCAAAATTCTGATCATAAAATTCAATGAAAAAATTGTCCTTTCTAATAATTTATTTCAGGTCAAATCTACATCTTTCTTTTCTCATCACACCAGCTCTATAAAACAGTTCTTATTGTTCATTTATGTCCATTTTTAAAATCACAGCATCCACAATTGTATGGCGGACTAATATTTTTTTTAATTACGTCATCTGAGTTCCTCATCTCAAGGTCTATTAGGGATCCTGACCCAATATGAAATTCATACTTCTGATTTTTCCAAATACTTTTATGTGATCTTCATCGGTATAACATTCTGAATAAATCTGTGTATTTTTGTCCATTTCTGAAAAAAAATAAAGTTGTTTTAGCACTATAAGGCTATGACACTTTCGTCGCTATATTCATTTATTTTGAATACAATGTGTTTGTATAATTAATTTCTTCCAGAATACCTTCACTAGTCAAAACAAGGACAAAACTTCTGATTATAACCTTTAATTACAATACACAGACCCTGTTAAAGCATTCTATAAAATTTTCTTGTGCCTTAAAGTGCATTTTGACAGAGAAATTATGCAAAAATGAAGATTTTATAAAAAAACCAACACCAAAATAATTATTCTTACTAGTGGAAATCTGGTATTTAAAACTGTGGAAAGCACTCTTAACTACTTGGAAAGTCATCTTTATCATATAATTAGAGTGCAATATAGTGCAAATTTTCAAAACTTGTGCTTTCACATAATTCTATTTGAGAAAAAATGTTTTTAACATGTATTTCAGTGAAAACCTTTTATTAGTGAGAAATCCACATGAGGTTTTAAAGGAAACATTGTGACATCACATGTATTATGGCGTCATTAAATAACGACCGATCAAAATAGAGCTAAATATAGTTTGCAGTGTTACGTGAGAAACAGTTGCCGCAAGATTTAACTCGAAATATTGAGTCGAAACGATCTGTAACTAAGCCTTTTCATTTAATACCAAGACCATAGCAACAGTTTTCATATTTGCATATTTTTAACATACCGACTGTAATTTCAATTGCATAAATACCATAAATAAACAATTTAGAGCTTGCCTAATAAAGCAAAATGCTTACCAGTTATTCAGGACTTTTTAAAACCTCTAGTTTGCCATCTCAGGTTAAAAAGTAATGATATGTCTGGAACTGAAATAAGACAAAAAAATTACTCAGGCTGTGTTATCATTTGATTTAAATACATAAGTACTATTGAGAGAGAAAAATCTAATTCTTGAAAGTTTAATCACAAAGAAAGACAAATGCTTCTCCCTTGTGGCTTAGTCACCTTCATTTAAACCTTTTATTTTAGAAGCAATGGGTAGTAGCTAACTAGCTTAATAGTTGAATAGGTGCAGAAATATTGTTTTCAAAAAGGTTTGACCCTCCCCCTTTTTCACTGAGAAATGACAATATCTATTGTTTTGCTCAAGCGCATTAAAAATATTAGTTCATGATTTTCTTAAAACATGTACATGTTTTTTCTGTTTTTTTGCATATGATATCTACTGACCAGGGGTCAAATCATTGGATAAAAGCACATGCGATGATGTATCTCACTTTACTCGTATGAAGTGTGTTATCTCCCTTGATTATCAGGTATTCCTGTAGACCGAAGTGATAATTACATAACAAAGACTATATTGTGTCATGTTTACTTACAATTTAATAATATTTAAAAGTTGTTTCTTGCCTTTTTCAATATAGTAAACAAATTCCTTTCGGATCTCTCGGAAGTAAACAAAGTGATGATTGTGCCTAAAAAAAGTGTTCAGCCCCGTGCCAGTAATGCATTTTAAAAGCAAAGTTTCATTGAGTTTTTGCTGATCTTTATCAATAATATTTATCTTAAACCATTTATAATAACTAGGTATAAATAAAAAAACTACTAACCATCATTTTCGGTGGTGTACAAGGTGAAATCATCCATAAATCAGCCTGAAAACTTCCGGAATGAAGCTTCTAATTTGGGTATACATTTACAATTAATTCTCCATAGGCCGTAATGGTAACGTTTTCCTCCGTTGCTCAGTCCATATCGTTTACTTGAACATGTATGATGGCTCATATCGAAGCTGATACATTTATACATGTCTGGTTAAATTTTCGGGGTGGCAAGTGAGATTACTTTTTTCGCAAATTGATGGACCCCGGAAGATGGTGAAAAATGTTAGTCTCCTCATGAAAAAATCCCAAAATTCTGATCATAAAATTCAATGAAAAAATTGTCCTTTCTAATAATTTATTTCAGGTCAAATCTACATCTTTCTTTTCTCATCACACCAGCTCTATAAAACAGTTCTTATTGTTCATTTATGTCCATTTTTAAAATCACAGCATCCACAATTGTATGGCGGACTAATATTTTTTTTAATTACGTCATCTGAGTTCCTCATCTCAAGGTCTATTAGGGATCCTGACCCAATATGAAATTCATACTTCTGATTTTTCCAAATACTTTTATGTGATCTTCATCGGTATAACATTCTGAATAAATCTGTGTATTTTTGTCCATTTCTGAAAAAAAATAAAGTTGTTTTAGCACTATAAGGCTATGACACTTTCGTCGCTATATTCATTTATTTTGAATACAATGTGTTTGTATAATTAATTTCTTCCAGAATACCTTCACTAGTCAAAACAAGGACAAAACTTCTGATTATAACCTTTAATTACAATACACAGACCCTGTTAAAGCATTCTATAAAATTTTCTTGTGCCTTAAAGTGCATTTTGACAGAGAAATTATGCAAAAATGAAGATTTTATAAAAAAACCAACACCAAAATAATTATTCTTACTAGTGGAAATCTGGTATTTAAAACTGTGGAAAGCACTCTTAACTACTTGGAAAGTCATCTTTATCATATAATTAGAGTGCAATATAGTGCAAATTTTCAAAACTTGTGCTTTCACATAATTCTATTTGAGAAAAAATGTTTTTAACATGTATTTCAGTGAAAACCTTTTATTAGTGAGAAATCCACATGAGGTTTTAAAGGAAACATTGTGACATCACATGTATTATGGCGTCATTAAATAACGACCGATCAAAATAGAGCTAAATATAGTTTGCAGTGTTATGTGAGAAACAGTTGCCGCAAGATTTAACTCGAAATATTGAGTCGAAACGATCTGTAACTAAGCCTTTTCATTTAATACCAAGACCATAGCAACAGTTTTCATATTTGCATATTTTTAACATACCGACTGTAATTTCAATTGCATAAATACCATAAATAAACAATTTAGAGCTTGCCTAATAAAGCAAAATGCTTACCAGTTATTCAGGACTTTTTAAAACCTCTAGTTTGCCATCTCAGGTTAAAAAGTAATGATATGTCTGGAACTGAAATAAGACAAAAAAATTACTCAGGCTGTGTTATCATTTGATTTAAATACATAAGTACTATTGAGAGAGAAAAATCTAATTCTTGAAAGTTTAATCACAAAGAAAGACAAATGCTTCTCCCTTGTGGCTTAGTCACCTTCATTTAAACCTTTTATTTTAGAAGCAATGGGTAGTAGCTAACTAGCTTAATAGTTGAATAGGTGCAGAAATATTGTTTTCAAAAAGGTTTGACCCTCCCCCTTTTTCACTGAGAAATGACAATATCTATTGTTTTGCTCAAGCGCATTAAAAATATTAGTTCATGATTTTCTTAAAACATGTACATGTTTTTTCTGTTTTTTTGCATATGATATCTACTGACCAGGGGTCAAATCATTGGATAAAAGCACATGCGATGATGTATCTCACTTTACTCGTATGAAGTGTGTTATCTCCCTTGATTATCAGGTATTCCTGTAGACCGAAGTGATAATTACATAACAAAGACTATATTGTGTCATGTTTACTTACAATTTAATAATATTTAAAAGTTGTTTCTTGCCTTTTTCAATATAGTAAACAAATTCCTTTCGGATCTCTCGGAAGTAAACAAAGTGATGATTGTGCCTAAAAAAAGTGTTCAGCCCCGTGCCAGTAATGCATTTTAAAAGCAAAGTTTCATTGAGTTTTTGCTGATCTTTATCAATAATATTTATCTTAAACCATTTATAATAACTAGGTATAAATAAAAAAACTACTAACCATCATTTTCGGTGGTGTACAAGGTGAAATCATCCATAAATCAGCCTGAAAACTTCCGGAATGAAGCTTCTAATTTGAAATTCATACTTCTGATTTTTCCAAATACTTTTATGTGATCTTCATCGGTATAACATTCTGAATAAATCTGTGTATTTTTGTCCATTTCTGAAAAAAAATAAAGTTGTTTTAGCACTATAAGGCTATGACACTTTCGTCGCTATATTCATTTATTTTGAATACAATGTGTTTGTATAATTAATTTCTTCCAGAATACCTTCACTAGTCAAAACAAGGACAAAACTTCTGATTATAACCTTTAATTACAATACACAGACCCTGTTAAAGCATTCTATAAAATTTTCTTGTGCCTTAAAGTGCATTTTGACAGAGAAATTATGCAAAAATGAAGATTTTATAAAAAAACCAACACCAAAATAATTATTCTTACTAGTGGAAATCTGGTATTTAAAACTGTGGAAAGCACTCTTAACTACTTGGAAAGTCATCTTTATCATATAATTAGAGTGCAATATAGTGCAAATTTTCAAAACTTGTGCTTTCACATAATTCTATTTGAGAAAAAATGTTTTTAACATGTATTTCAGTGAAAACCTTTTATTAGTGAGAAATCCACATGAGGTTTTAAAGGAAACATTGTGACATCACATGTATTATGGCGTCATTAAATAACGACCGATCAAAATAGAGCTAAATATAGTTTGCAGTGTTACGTGAGAAACAGTTGCCGCAAGATTTAACTCGAAATATTGAGTCGAAACGATCTGTAACTAAGCCTTTTCATTTAATACCAAGACCATAGCAACAGTTTTCATATTTGCATATTTTTAACATACCGACTGTAATTTCAATTGCATAAATACCATAAATAAACAATTTAGAGCTTGCCTAATAAAGCAAAATGCTTACCAGTTATTCAGGACTTTTTAAAACCTCTAGTTTGCCATCTCAGGTTAAAAAGTAATGATATGTCTGGAACTGAAATAAGACAAAAAAATTACTCAGGCTGTGTTATCATTTGATTTAAATACATAAGTACTATTGAGAGAGAAAAATCTAATTCTTGAAAGTTTAATCACAAAGAAAGACAAATGCTTCTCCCTTGTGGCTTAGTCACCTTCATTTAAACCTTTTATTTTAGAAGCAATGGGTAGTAGCTAACTAGCTTAATAGTTGAATAGGTGCAGAAATATTGTTTTCAAAAAGGTTTGACCCTCCCCCTTTTTCACTGAGAAATGACAATATCTATTGTTTTGCTCAAGCGCATTAAAAATATTAGTTCATGATTTTCTTAAAACATGTACATGTTTTTTCTGTTTTTTTGCATATGATATCTACTGACCAGGGGTCAAATCATTGGATAAAAGCACATGCGATGATGTATCTCACTTTACTCGTATGAAGTGTGTTATCTCCCTTGATTATCAGGTATTCCTGTAGACCGAAGTGATAATTACATAACAAAGACTATATTGTGTCATGTTTACTTACAATTTAATAATATTTAAAAGTTGTTTCTTGCCTTTTTCAATATAGTAAACAAATTCCTTTCGGATCTCTCGGAAGTAAACAAAGTGATGATTGTGCCTAAAAAAAGTGTTCAGCCCCGTGCCAGTAATGCATTTTAAAAGCAAAGTTTCATTGAGTTTTTGCTGATCTTTATCAATAATATTTATCTTAAACCATTTATAATAACTAGGTATAAATAAAAAAACTACTAACCATCATTTTCGGTGGTGTACAAGGTGAAATCATCCATAAATCAGCCTGAAAACTTCCGGAATGAAGCTTCTAATTTGGGTATACATTTACAATTAATTCTCCATAGGCCGTAATGGTAACGTTTTCCTCCGTTGCTCAGTCCATATCGTTTACTTGAACATGTATGATGGCTCATATCGAAGCTGATACATTTATACATGTCTGGTTAAATTTTCGGGGTGGCAAGTGAGATTACTTTTTTCGCAAATTGATGGACCCCGGAAGATGGTGAAAAATGTTAGTCTCCTCATGAAAAAATCCCAAAATTCTGATCATAAAATTCAATGAAAAAATTGTCCTTTCTAATAATTTATTTCAGGTCAAATCTACATCTTTCTTTTCTCATCACACCAGCTCTATAAAACAGTTCTTATTGTTCATTTATGTCCATTTTTAAAATCACAGCATCCACAATTGTATGGCGGACTAATATTTTTTTTAATTACGTCATCTGAGTTCCTCATCTCAAGGTCTATTAGGGATCCTGACCCAATATGAAATTCATACTTCTGATTTTTCCAAATACTTTTATGTGATCTTCATCGGTATAACATTCTGAATAAATCTGTGTATTTTTGTCCATTTCTGAAAAAAAATAAAGTTGTTTTAGCACTATAAGGCTATGACACTTTCGTCGCTATATTCATTTATTTTGAATACAATGTGTTTGTATAATTAATTTCTTCCAGAATACCTTCACTAGTCAAAACAAGGACAAAACTTCTGATTATAACCTTTAATTACAATACACAGACCCTGTTAAAGCATTCTATAAAATTTTCTTGTGCCTTAAAGTGCATTTTGACAGAGAAATTATGCAAAAATGAAGATTTTATAAAAAAACCAACACCAAAATAATTATTCTTACTAGTGGAAATCTGGTATTTAAAACTGTGGAAAGCACTCTTAACTACTTGGAAAGTCATCTTTATCATATAATTAGAGTGCAATATAGTGCAAATTTTCAAAACTTGTGCTTTCACATAATTCTATTTGAGAAAAAATGTTTTTAACATGTATTTCAGTGAAAACCTTTTATTAGTGAGAAATCCACATGAGGTTTTAAAGGAAACATTGTGACATCACATGTATTATGGCGTCATTAAATAACGACCGATCAAAATAGAGCTAAATATAGTTTGCAGTGTTACGTGAGAAACAGTTGCCGCAAGATTTAACTCGAAATATTGAGTCGAAACGATCTGTAACTAAGCCTTTTCATTTAATACCAAGACCATAGCAACAGTTTTCATATTTGCATATTTTTAACATACCGACTGTAATTTCAATTGCATAAATACCATAAATAAACAATTTAGAGCTTGCCTAATAAAGCAAAATGCTTACCAGTTATTCAGGACTTTTTAAAACCTCTAGTTTGCCATCTCAGGTTAAAAAGTAATGATATGTCTGGAACTGAAATAAGACAAAAAAATTACTCAGGCTGTGTTATCATTTGATTTAAATACATAAGTACTATTGAGAGAGAAAAATCTAATTCTTGAAAGTTTAATCACAAAGAAAGACAAATGCTTCTCCCTTGTGGCTTAGTCACCTTCATTTAAACCTTTTATTTTAGAAGCAATGGGTAGTAGCTAACTAGCTTAATAGTTGAATAGGTGCAGAAATATTGTTTTCAAAAAGGTTTGACCCTCCCCCTTTTTCACTGAGAAATGACAATATCTATTGTTTTGCTCAAGCGCATTAAAAATATTAGTTCATGATTTTCTTAAAACATGTACATGTTTTTTCTGTTTTTTTGCATATGATATCTACTGACCAGGGGTCAAATCATTGGATAAAAGCACATGCGATGATGTATCTCACTTTACTCGTATGAAGTGTGTTATCTCCCTTGATTATCAGGTATTCCTGTAGACCGAAGTGATAATTACATAACAAAGACTATATTGTGTCATGTTTACTTACAATTTAATAATATTTAAAAGTTGTTTCTTGCCTTTTTCAATATAGTAAACAAATTCCTTTCGGATCTCTCGGAAGTAAACAAAGTGATGATTGTGCCTAAAAAAAGTGTTCAGCCCCGTGCCAGTAATGCATTTTAAAAGCAAAGTTTCATTGAGTTTTTGCTGATCTTTATCAATAATATTTATCTTAAACCATTTATAATAACTAGGTATAAATAAAAAAACTACTAACCATCATTTTCGGTGGTGTACAAGGTGAAATCATCCATAAATCAGCCTGAAAACTTCCGGAATGAAGCTTCTAATTTGGGTATACATTTACAATTAATTCTCCATAGGCCGTAATGGTAACGTTTTCCTCCGTTGCTCAGTCCATATCGTTTACTTGAACATGTATGATGGCTCATATCGAAGCTGATACATTTATACATGTCTGGTTAAATTTTCGGGGTGGCAAGTGAGATTACTTTTTTCGCAAATTGATGGACCCCGGAAGATGGTGAAAAATGTTAGTCTCCTCATGAAAAAATCCCAAAATTCTGATCATAAAATTCAATGAAAAAATTGTCCTTTCTAATAATTTATTTCAGGTCAAATCTACATCTTTCTTTTCTCATCACACCAGCTCTATAAAACAGTTCTTATTGTTCATTTATGTCCATTTTTAAAATCACAGCATCCACAATTGTATGGCGGACTAATATTTTTTTTAATTACGTCATCTGAGTTCCTCATCTCAAGGTCTATTAGGGATCCTGACCCAATATGAAATTCATACTTCTGATTTTTCCAAATACTTTTATGTGATCTTCATCGGTATAACATTCTGAATAAATCTGTGTATTTTTGTCCATTTCTGAAAAAAAATAAAGTTGTTTTAGCACTATAAGGCTATGACACTTTCGTCGCTATATTCATTTATTTTGAATACAATGTGTTTGTATAATTAATTTCTTCCAGAATACCTTCACTAGTCAAAACAAGGACAAAACTTCTGATTATAACCTTTAATTACAATACACAGACCCTGTTAAAGCATTCTATAAAATTTTCTTGTGCCTTAAAGTGCATTTTGACAGAGAAATTATGCAAAAATGAAGATTTTATAAAAAAACCAACACCAAAATAATTATTCTTACTAGTGGAAATCTGGTATTTAAAACTGTGGAAAGCACTCTTAACTACTTGGAAAGTCATCTTTATCATATAATTAGAGTGCAATATAGTGCAAATTTTCAAAACTTGTGCTTTCACATAATTCTATTTGAGAAAAAATGTTTTTAACATGTATTTCAGTGAAAACCTTTTATTAGTGAGAAATCCACATGAGGTTTTAAAGGAAACATTGTGACATCACATGTATTATGGCGTCATTAAATAACGACCGATCAAAATAGAGCTAAATATAGTTTGCAGTGTTACGTGAGAAACAGTTGCCGCAAGATTTAACTCGAAATATTGAGTCGAAACGATCTGTAACTAAGCCTTTTCATTTAATACCAAGACCATAGCAACAGTTTTCATATTTGCATATTTTTAACATACCGACTGTAATTTCAATTGCATAAATACCATAAATAAACAATTTAGAGCTTGCCTAATAAAGCAAAATGCTTACCAGTTATTCAGGACTTTTTAAAACCTCTAGTTTGCCATCTCAGGTTAAAAAGTAATGATATGTCTGGAACTGAAATAAGACAAAAAAATTACTCAGGCTGTGTTATCATTTGATTTAAATACATAAGTACTATTGAGAGAGAAAAATCTAATTCTTGAAAGTTTAATCACAAAGAAAGACAAATGCTTCTCCCTTGTGGCTTAGTCACCTTCATTTAAACCTTTTATTTTAGAAGCAATGGGTAGTAGCTAACTAGCTTAATAGTTGAATAGGTGCAGAAATATTGTTTTCAAAAAGGTTTGACCCTCCCCCTTTTTCACTGAGAAATGACAATATCTATTGTTTTGCTCAAGCGCATTAAAAATATTAGTTCATGATTTTCTTAAAACATGTACATGTTTTTTCTGTTTTTTTGCATATGATATCTACTGACCAGGGGTCAAATCATTGGATAAAAGCACATGCGATGATGTATCTCACTTTACTCGTATGAAGTGTGTTATCTCCCTTGATTATCAGGTATTCCTGTAGACCGAAGTGATAATTACATAACAAAGACTATATTGTGTCATGTTTACTTACAATTTAATAATATTTAAAAGTTGTTTCTTGCCTTTTTCAATATAGTAAACAAATTCCTTTCGGATCTCTCGGAAGTAAACAAAGTGATGATTGTGCCTAAAAAAAGTGTTCAGCCCCGTGCCAGTAATGCATTTTAAAAGCAAAGTTTCATTGAGTTTTTGCTGATCTTTATCAATAATATTTATCTTAAACCATTTATAATAACTAGGTATAAATAAAAAAACTACTAACCATCATTTTCGGTGGTGTACAAGGTGAAATCATCCATAAATCAGCCTGAAAACTTCCGGAATGAAGCTTCTAATTTGGGTATACATTTACAATTAATTCTCCATAGGCCGTAATGGTAACGTTTTCCTCCGTTGCTCAGTCCATATCGTTTACTTGAACATGTATGATGGCTCATATTGAAGCTGATACATTTATACATGTCTGGTTAAATTTTCGGGGTGGCAAGTGAGATTACTTTTTTCGCAAATTGATGGACCCCGGAAGATGGTGAAAAATGTTAGTCTCCTCATGAAAAAATCCCAAAATTCTGATCATAAAATTCAATGAAAAAATTGTCCTTTCTAATAATTTATTTCAGGTCAAATCTACATCTTTCTTTTCTCATCACACCAGCTCTATAAAACAGTTCTTATTGTTCATTTATGTCCATTTTTAAAATCACAGCATCCACAATTGTATGGCGGACTAATATTTTTTTTAATTACGTCATCTGAGTTCCTCATCTCAAGGTCTATTAGGGATCCTGACCCAATATGAAATTCATACTTCTGATTTTTCCAAATACTTTTATGTGATCTTCATCGGTATAACATTCTGAATAAATCTGTGTATTTTTGTCCATTTCTGAAAAAAAATAATGTTGTTTTAGCACTATAAGGCTATGACACTTTCGTCGCTATATTCATTTATTTTGAATACAATGTGTTTGTATAATTAATTTCTTCCAGAATACCTTCACTAGTCAAAACAAGGACAAAACTTCTGATTATAACCTTTAATTACAATACACAGACCCTGTTAAAGCATTCTATAAAATTTTCTTGTGCCTTAAAGTGCATTTTGACAGAGAAATTATGCAAAAATGAAGATTTTATAAAAAAACCAACACCAAAATAATTATTCTTACTAGTGGAAATCTGGTATTTAAAACTGTGGAAAGCACTCTTAACTACTTGGAAAGTCATCTTTATCATATAATTAGAGTGCAATATAGTGCAAATTTTCAAAACTTGTGCTTTCACATAATTCTATTTGAGAAAAAATGTTTTTAACATGTATTTCAGTGAAAACCTTTTATTAGTGAGAAATCCACATGAGGTTTTAAAGGAAACATTGTGACATCACATGTATTATGGCGTCATTAAATAACGACCGATCAAAATAGAGCTAAATATAGTTTGCAGTGTTACGTGAGAAACAGTTGCCGCAAGATTTAACTCGAAATATTGAGTCGAAACGATCTGTAACTAAGCCTTTTCATTTAATACCAAGACCATAGCAACAGTTTTCATATTTGCATATTTTTAACATACCGACTGTAATTTCAATTGCATAAATACCATAAATAAACAATTTAGAGCTTGCCTAATAAAGCAAAATGCTTACCAGTTATTCAGGACTTTTTAAAACCTCTAGTTTGCCATCTCAGGTTAAAAAGTAATGATATGTCTGGAACTGAAATAAGACAAAAAAATTACTCAGGCTGTGTTATCATTTGATTTAAATACATAAGTACTATTGAGAGAGAAAAATCTAATTCTTGAAAGTTTAATCACAAAGAAAGACAAATGCTTCTCCCTTGTGGCTTAGTCACCTTCATTTAAACCTTTTATTTTAGAAGCAATGGGTAGTAGCTAACTAGCTTAATAGTTGAATAGGTGCAGAAATATTGTTTTCAAAAAGGTTTGACCCTCCCCCTTTTTCACTGAGAAATGACAATATCTATTGTTTTGCTCAAGCGCATTAAAAATATTAGTTCATGATTTTCTTAAAACATGTACATGTTTTTTCTGTTTTTTTGCATATGATATCTACTGACCAGGGGTCAAATCATTGGATAAAAGCACATGCGATGATGTATCTCACTTTACTCGTATGAAGTGTGTTATCTCCCTTGATTATCAGGTATTCCTGTAGACCGAAGTGATAATTACATAACAAAGACTATATTGTGTCATGTTTACTTACAATTTAATAATATTTAAAAGTTGTTTCTTGCCTTTTTCAATATAGTAAACAAATTCCTTTCGGATCTCTCGGAAGTAAACAAAGTGATGATTGTGCCTAAAAAAAGTGTTCAGCCCCGTGCCAGTAATGCATTTTAAAAGCAAAGTTTCATTGAGTTTTTGCTGATCTTTATCAATAATATTTATCTTAAACCATTTATAATAACTAGGTATAAATAAAAAAACTACTAACCATCATTTTCGGTGGTGTACAAGGTGAAATCATCCATAAATCAGCCTGAAAACTTCCGGAATGAAGCTTCTAATTTGGGTATACATTTACAATTAATTCTCCATAGGCCGTAATGGTAACGTTTTCCTCCGTTGCTCAGTCCATATCGTTTACTTGAACATGTATGATGGCTCATATCGAAGCTGATACATTTATACATGTCTGGTTAAATTTTCGGGGTGGCAAGTGAGATTACTTTTTTCGCAAATTGATGGACCCCGGAAGATGGTGAAAAATGTTAGTCTCCTCATGAAAAAATCCCAAAATTCTGATCATAAAATTCAATGAAAAAATTGTCCTTTCTAATAATTTATTTCAGGTCAAATCTACATCTTTCTTTTCTCATCACACCAGCTCTATAAAACAGTTCTTATTGTTCATTTATGTCCATTTTTAAAATCACAGCATCCACAATTGTATGGCGGACTAATATTTTTTTTAATTACGTCATCTGAGTTCCTCATCTCAAGGTCTATTAGGGATCCTGACCCAATATGAAATTCATACTTCTGATTTTTCCAAATACTTTTATGTGATCTTCATCGGTATAACATTCTGAATAAATCTGTGTATTTTTGTCCATTTCTGAAAAAAAATAAAGTTGTTTTAGCACTATAAGGCTATGACACTTTCGTCGCTATATTCATTTATTTTGAATACAATGTGTTTGTATAATTAATTTCTTCCAGAATACCTTCACTAGTCAAAACAAGGACAAAACTTCTGATTATAACCTTTAATTACAATACACAGACCCTGTTAAAGCATTCTATAAAATTTTCTTGTGCCTTAAAGTGCATTTTGACAGAGAAATTATGCAAAAATGAAGATTTTATAAAAAAACCAACACCAAAATAATTATTCTTACTAGTGGAAATCTGGTATTTAAAACTGTGGAAAGCACTCTTAACTACTTGGAAAGTCATCTTTATCATATAATTAGAGTGCAATATAGTGCAAATTTTCAAAACTTGTGCTTTCACATAATTCTATTTGAGAAAAAATGTTTTTAACATGTATTTCAGTGAAAACCTTTTATTAGTGAGAAATCCACATGAGGTTTTAAAGGAAACATTGTGACATCACATGTATTATGGCGTCATTAAATAACGACCGATCAAAATAGAGCTAAATATAGTTTGCAGTGTTACGTGAGAAACAGTTGCCGCAAGATTTAACTCGAAATATTGAGTCGAAACGATCTGTAACTAAGCCTTTTCATTTAATACCAAGACCATAGCAACAGTTTTCATATTTGCATATTTTTAACATACCGACTGTAATTTCAATTGCATAAATACCATAAATAAACAATTTAGAGCTTGCCTAATAAAGCAAAATGCTTACCAGTTATTCAGGACTTTTTAAAACCTCTAGTTTGCCATCTCAGGTTAAAAAGTAATGATATGTCTGGAACTGAAATAAGACAAAAAAATTACTCAGGCTGTGTTATCATTTGATTTAAATACATAAGTACTATTGAGAGAGAAAAATCTAATTCTTGAAAGTTTAATCACAAAGAAAGACAAATGCTTCTCCCTTGTGGCTTAGTCACCTTCATTTAAACCTTTTATTTTAGAAGCAATGGGTAGTAGCTAACTAGCTTAATAGTTGAATAGGTGCAGAAATATTGTTTTCAAAAAGGTTTGACCCTCCCCCTTTTTCACTGAGAAATGACAATATCTATTGTTTTGCTCAAGCGCATTAAAAATATTAGTTCATGATTTTCTTAAAACATGTACATGTTTTTTCTGTTTTTTTGCATATGATATCTACTGACCAGGGGTCAAATCATTGGATAAAAGCACATGCGATGATGTATCTCACTTTACTCGTATGAAGTGTGTTATCTCCCTTGATTATCAGGTATTCCTGTAGACCGAAGTGATAATTACATAACAAAGACTATATTGTGTCATGTTTACTTACAATTTAATAATATTTAAAAGTTGTTTCTTGCCTTTTTCAATATAGTAAACAAATTCCTTTCGGATCTCTCGGAAGTAAACAAAGTGATGATTGTGCCTAAAAAAAGTGTTCAGCCCCGTGCCAGTAATGCATTTTAAAAGCAAAGTTTCATTGAGTTTTTGCTGATCTTTATCAATAATATTTATCTTAAACCATTTATAATAACTAGGTATAAATAAAAAAACTACTAACCATCATTTTCGGTGGTGTACAAGGTGAAATCATCCATAAATCAGCCTGAAAACTTCCGGAATGAAGCTTCTAATTTGGGTATACATTTACAATTAATTCTCCATAGGCCGTAATGGTAACGTTTTCCTCCGTTGCTCAGTCCATATCGTTTACTTGAACATGTATGATGGCTCATATCGAAGCTGATACATTTATACATGTCTGGTTAAATTTTCGGGGTGGCAAGTGAGATTACTTTTTTCGCAAATTGATGGACCCCGGAAGATGGTGAAAAATGTTAGTCTCCTCATGAAAAAATCCCAAAATTCTGATCATAAAATTCAATGAAAAAATTGTCCTTTCTAATAATTTATTTCAGGTCAAATCTACATCTTTCTTTTCTCATCACACCAGCTCTATAAAACAGTTCTTATTGTTCATTTATGTCCATTTTTAAAATCACAGCATCCACAATTGTATGGCGGACTAATATTTTTTTTAATTACGTCATCTGAGTTCCTCATCTCAAGGTCTATTAGGGATCCTGACCCAATATGAAATTCATACTTCTGATTTTTCCAAATACTTTTATGTGATCTTCATCGGTATAACATTCTGAATAAATCTGTGTATTTTTGTCCATTTCTGAAAAAAAATAAAGTTGTTTTAGCACTATAAGGCTATGACACTTTCGTCGCTATATTCATTTATTTTGAATACAATGTGTTTGTATAATTAATTTCTTCCAGAATACCTTCACTAGTCAAAACAAGGACAAAACTTCTGATTATAACCTTTAATTACAATACACAGACCCTGTTAAAGCATTCTATAAAATTTTCTTGTGCCTTAAAGTGCATTTTGACAGAGAAATTATGCAAAAATGAAGATTTTATAAAAAAACCAACACCAAAATAATTATTCTTACTAGTGGAAATCTGGTATTTAAAACTGTGGAAAGCACTCTTAACTACTTGGAAAGTCATCTTTATCATATAATTAGAGTGCAATATAGTGCAAATTTTCAAAACTTGTGCTTTCACATAATTCTATTTGAGAAAAAATGTTTTTAACATGTATTTCAGTGAAAACCTTTTATTAGTGAGAAATCCACATGAGGTTTTAAAGGAAACATTGTGACATCACATGTATTATGGCGTCATTAAATAACGACCGATCAAAATAGAGCTAAATATAGTTTGCAGTGTTACGTGAGAAACAGTTGCCGCAAGATTTAACTCGAAATATTGAGTCGAAACGATCTGTAACTAAGCCTTTTCATTTAATACCAAGACCATAGCAACAGTTTTCATATTTGCATATTTTTAACATACCGACTGTAATTTCAATTGCATAAATACCATAAATAAACAATTTAGAGCTTGCCTAATAAAGCAAAATGCTTACCAGTTATTCAGGACTTTTTAAAACCTCTAGTTTGCCATCTCAGGTTAAAAAGTAATGATATGTCTGGAACTGAAATAAGACAAAAAAATTACTCAGGCTGTGTTATCATTTGATTTAAATACATAAGTACTATTGAGAGAGAAAAATCTAATTCTTGAAAGTTTAATCACAAAGAAAGACAAATGCTTCTCCCTTGTGGCTTAGTCACCTTCATTTAAACCTTTTATTTTAGAAGCAATGGGTAGTAGCTAACTAGCTTAATAGTTGAATAGGTGCAGAAATATTGTTTTCAAAAAGGTTTGACCCTCCCCCTTTTTCACTGAGAAATGACAATATCTATTGTTTTGCTCAAGCGCATTAAAAATATTAGTTCATGATTTTCTTAAAACATGTACATGTTTTTTCTGTTTTTTTGCATATGATATCTACTGACCAGGGGTCAAATCATTGGATAAAAGCACATGCGATGATGTATCTCACTTTACTCGTATGAAGTGTGTTATCTCCCTTGATTATCAGGTATTCCTGTAGACCGAAGTGATAATTACATAACAAAGACTATATTGTGTCATGTTTACTTACAATTTAATAATATTTAAAAGTTGTTTCTTGCCTTTTTCAATATAGTAAACAAATTCCTTTCGGATCTCTCGGAAGTAAACAAAGTGATGATTGTGCCTAAAAAAAGTGTTCAGCCCCGTGCCAGTAATGCATTTTAAAAGCAAAGTTTCATTGAGTTTTTGCTGATCTTTATCAATAATATTTATCTTAAACCATTTATAATAACTAGGTATAAATAAAAAAACTACTAACCATCATTTTCGGTGGTGTACAAGGTGAAATCATCCATAAATCAGCCTGAAAACTTCCGGAATGAAGCTTCTAATTTGGGTATACATTTACAATTAATTCTCCATAGGCCGTAATGGTAACGTTTTCCTCCGTTGCTCAGTCCATATCGTTTACTTGAACATGTATGATGGCTCATATCGAAGCTGATACATTTATACATGTCTGGTTAACATTTTCGGGGTGGCAAGTGAGATTACTTTTTTCGCAAATTGATGGACCCCGGAAGATGGTGAAAAATGTTAGTCTCCTCATGAAAAAATCCCAAAATTCTGATCATAAAATTCAATGAAAAAATTGTCCTTTCTAATAATTTATTTCAGGTCAAATCTACATCTTTCTTTTCTCATCACACCAGCTCTATAAAACAGTTCTTATTGTTCATTTATGTCCATTTTTAAAATCACAGCATCCACAATTGTATGGCGGACTAATATTTTTTTTAATTACGTCATCTGAGTTCCTCATCTCAAGGTCTATTAGGGATCCTGACCCAATATGAAATTCATACTTCTGATTTTTCCAAATACTTTTATGTGATCTTCATCGGTATAACATTCTGAATAAATCTGTGTATTTTTGTCCATTTCTGAAAAAAAATAAAGTTGTTTTAGCACTATAAGGCTATGACACTTTCGTCGCTATATTCATTTATTTTGAATACAATGTGTTTGTATAATTAATTTCTTCCAGAATACCTTCACTAGTCAAAACAAGGACAAAACTTCTGATTATAACCTTTAATTACAATACACAGACCCTGTTAAAGCATTCTATAAAATTTTCTTGTGCCTTAAAGTGCATTTTGACAGAGAAATTATGCAAAAATGAAGATTTTATAAAAAAACCAACACCAAAATAATTATTCTTACTAGTGGAAATCTGGTATTTAAAACTGTGGAAAGCACTCTTAACTACTTGGAAAGTCATCTTTATCATATAATTAGAGTGCAATATAGTGCAAATTTTCAAAACTTGTGCTTTCACATAATTCTATTTGAGAAAAAATGTTTTTAACATGTATTTCAGTGAAAACCTTTTATTAGTGAGAAATCCACATGAGGTTTTAAAGGAAACATTGTGACATCACATGTATTATGGCGTCATTAAATAACGACCGATCAAAATAGAGCTAAATATAGTTTGCAGTGTTACGTGAGAAACAGTTGCCGCAAGATTTAACTCGAAATATTGAGTCGAAACGATCTGTAACTAAGCCTTTTCATTTAATACCAAGACCATAGCAACAGTTTTCATATTTGCATATTTTTAACATACCGACTGTAATTTCAATTGCATAAATACCATAAATAAACAATTTAGAGCTTGCCTAATAAAGCAAAATGCTTACCAGTTATTCAGGACTTTTAAAACCTCTAGTTTGCCATCTCAGGTTAAAAAGTAATGATATGTCTGGAACTGAAATAAGACAAAAAAATTACTCAGGCTGTGTTATCATTTGATTTAAATACATAAGTACTATTGAGAGAGAAAAATCTAATTCTTGAAAGTTTAATCACAAAGAAAGACAAATGCTTCTCCCTTGTGGCTTAGTCACCTTCATTTAAACCTTTTATTTTAGAAGCAATGGGTAGTAGCTAACTAGCTTAATAGTTGAATAGGTGCAGAAATATTGTTTTCAAAAAGGTTTGACCCTCCCCCTTTTTCACTGAGAAATGACAATATCTATTGTTTTGCTCAAGCGCATTAAAAATATTAGTTCATGATTTTCTTAAAACATGTACATGTTTTTTCTGTTTTTTTGCATATGATATCTACTGACCAGGGGTCAAATCATTGGATAAAAGCACATGCGATGATGTATCTCACTTTACTCGTATGAAGTGTGTTATCTCCCTTGATTATCAGGTATTCCTGTAGACCGAAGTGATAATTACATAACAAAGACTATATTGTGTCATGTTTACTTACAATTTAATAATATTTAAAAGTTGTTTCTTGCCTTTTTCAATATAGTAAACAAATTCCTTTCGGATCTCTCGGAAGTAAACAAAGTGATGATTGTGCCTAAAAAAAGTGTTCAGCCCCGTGCCAGTAATGCATTTTAAAAGCAAAGTTTCATTGAGTTTTTGCTGATCTTTATCAATAATATTTATCTTAAACCATTTATAATAACTAGGTATAAATAAAAAAACTACTAACCATCATTTTCGGTGGTGTACAAGGTGAAATCATCCATAAATCAGCCTGAAAACTTCCGGAATGAAGCTTCTAATTTGGGTATACATTTACAATTAATTCTCCATAGGCCGTAATGGTAACGTTTTCCTCCGTTGCTCAGTCCATATCGTTTACTTGAACATGTATGATGGCTCATATCGAAGCTGATACATTTATACATGTCTGGTTAAATTTTCGGGGTGGCAAGTGAGATTACTTTTTTCGCAAATTGATGGACCCCGGAAGATGGTGAAAAATGTTAGTCTCCTCATGAAAAAATCCCAAAATTCTGATCATAAAATTCAATGAAAAAATTGTCCTTTCTAATAATTTATTTCAGGTCAAATCTACATCTTTCTTTTCTCATCACACCAGCTCTATAAAACAGTTCTTATTGTTCATTTATGTCCATTTTTAAAATCACAGCATCCACAATTGTATGGCGGACTAATATTTTTTTTAATTACGTCATCTGAGTTCCTCATCTCAAGGTCTATTAGGGATCCTGACCCAATATGAAATTCATACTTCTGATTTTTCCAAATACTTTTATGTGATCTTCATCGGTATAACATTCTGAATAAATCTGTGTATTTTTGTCCATTTCTGAAAAAAAATAAAGTTGTTTTAGCACTATAAGGCTATGACACTTTCGTCGCTATATTCATTTATTTTGAATACAATGTGTTTGTATAATTAATTTCTTCCAGAATACCTTCACTAGTCAAAACAAGGACAAAACTTCTGATTATAACCTTTAATTACAATACACAGACCCTGTTAAAGCATTCTATAAAATTTTCTTGTGCCTTAAAGTGCATTTTGACAGAGAAATTATGCAAAAATGAAGATTTTATAAAAAAACCAACACCAAAATAATTATTCTTACTAGTGGAAATCTGGTATTTAAAACTGTGGAAAGCACTCTTAACTACTTGGAAAGTCATCTTTATCATATAATTAGAGTGCAATATAGTGCAAATTTTCAAAACTTGTGCTTTCACATAATTCTATTTGAGAAAAATGTTTTTAACATGTATTTCAGTGAAAACCTTTTATTAGTGAGAAATCCACATGAGGTTTTAAAGGAAACATTGTGACATCACATGTATTATGGCGTCATTAAATAACGACCGATCAAAATAGAGCTAAATATAGTTTGCAGTGTTACGTGAGAAACAGTTGCCGCAAGATTTAACTCGAAATATTGAGTCGAAACGATCTGTAACTAAGCCTTTTCATTTAATACCAAGACCATAGCAACAGTTTTCATATTTGCATATTTTTAACATACCGACTGTAATTTCAATTGCATAAATACCATAAATAAACAATTTAGAGCTTGCCTAATAAAGCAAAATGCTTACCAGTTATTCAGGACTTTTTAAAACCTCTAGTTTGCCATCTCAGGTTAAAAAGTAATGATATGTCTGGAACTGAAATAAGACAAAAAAATTACTCAGGCTGTGTTATCATTTGATTTAAATACATAAGTACTATTGAGAGAGAAAAATCTAATTCTTGAAAGTTTAATCACAAAGAAAGACAAATGCTTCTCCCTTGTGGCTTAGTCACCTTCATTTAAACCTTTTATTTTAGAAGCAATGGGTAGTAGCTAACTAGCTTAATAGTTGAATAGGTGCAGAAATATTGTTTTCAAAAAGGTTTGACCCTCCCCCTTTTTCACTGAGAAATGACAATATCTATTGTTTTGCTCAAGCGCATTAAAAATATTAGTTCATGATTTTCTTAAAACATGTACATGTTTTTTCTGTTTTTTTGCATATGATATCTACTGACCAGGGGTCAAATCATTGGATAAAAGCACATGCGATGATGTATCTCACTTTACTCGTATGAAGTGTGTTATCTCCCTTGATTATCAGGTATTCCTGTAGACCGAAGTGATAATTACATAACAAAGACTATATTGTGTCATGTTTACTTACAATTTAATAATATTTAAAAGTTGTTTCTTGCCTTTTTCAATATAGTAAACAAATTCCTTTCGGATCTCTCGGAAGTAAACAAAGTGATGATTGTGCCTAAAAAAAGTGTTCAGCCCCGTGCCAGTAATGCATTTTAAAAGCAAAGTTTCATTGAGTTTTTGCTGATCTTTATCAATAATATTTATCTTAAACCATTTATAATAACTAGGTATAAATAAAAAAACTACTAACCATCATTTTCGGTGGTGTACAAGGTGAAATCATCCATAAATCAGCCTGAAAACTTCCGGAATGAAACTTCTAATTTGAAATTCATACTTCTGATTTTTCCAAATACTTTTATGTGATCTTCATCGGTATAACATTCTGAATAAATCTGTGTATTTTTGTCCATTTCTGAAAAAAAATAAAGTTGTTTTAGCACTATAAGGCTATGACACTTTCGTCGCTATATTCATTTATTTTGAATACAATGTGTTTGTATAATTAATTTCTTCCAGAATACCTTCACTAGTCAAAACAAGGACAAAACTTCTGATTATAACCTTTAATTACAATACACAGACCCTGTTAAAGCATTCTATAAAATTTTCTTGTGCCTTAAAGTGCATTTTGACAGAGAAATTATGCAAAAATGAAGATTTTATAAAAAAACCAACACCCAAAATAATTATTCTTACTAGTGGAAATCTGGTATTTAAAACTGTGGAAAGCACTCTTAACTACTTGGAAAGTCATCTTTATCATATAATTAGAGTGCAATATAGTGCAAATTTTCAAAACTTGTGCTTTCACATAATTCTATTTGAGAAAAAATGTTTTTAACATGTATTTCAGTGAAACCTTTTATTAGTGAGAAATCCACATGAGGTTTTAAAGGAAACATTGTGACATCACATGTATTATGGCGTCATTAAATAACGACCGATCAAAATAGAGCTAAATATAGTTTGCAGTGTTACGTGAGAAACAGTTGCCGCAAGATTTAACTCGAAATATTGAGTCGAAACGATCTGTAACTAAGCCTTTTCATTTAATACCAAGACCATAGCAACAGTTTTCATATTTGCATATTTTTAACATACCGACTGTAATTTCAATTGCATAAATACCATAAATAAACAATTTAGAGCTTGCCTAATAAAGCAAAATGCTTACCAGTTATTCAGGACTTTTTAAAACCTCTAGTTTGCCATCTCAGGTTAAAAAGTAATGATATGTCTGGAACTGAAATAAGACAAAAAAATTACTCAGGCTGTGTTATCATTTGATTTAAATACATAAGTACTATTGAGAGAGAAAAATCTAATTCTTGAAAGTTTAATCACAAAGAAAGACAAATGCTTCTCCCTTGTGGCTTAGTCACCTTCATTTAAACCTTTTATTTTAGAAGCAATGGGTAGTAGCTAACTAGCTTAATAGTTGAATAGGTGCAGAAATATTGTTTTCAAAAAGGTTTGACCCTCCCCCTTTTTCACTGAGAAATGACAATATCTATTGTTTTGCTCAAGCGCATTAAAAATATTAGTTCATGATTTTCTTAAAACATGTACATGTTTTTTCTGTTTTTTTGCATATGATATCTACTGACCAGGGGTCAAATCATTGGATAAAAGCACATGCGATGATGTATCTCACTTTACTCGTATGAAGTGTGTTATCTCCCTTGATTATCAGGTATTCCTGTAGACCGAAGTGATAATTACATAACAAAGACTATATTGTGTCATGTTTACTTACAATTTAATAATATTTAAAAGTTGTTTCTTGCCTTTTTCAATATAGTAAACAAATTCCTTTCGGATCTCTCGGAAGTAAACAAAGTGATGATTGTGCCTAAAAAAAGTGTTCAGCCCCGTGCCAGTAATGCATTTTAAAAGCAAAGTTTCATTGAGTTTTTGCTGATCTTTATCAATAATATTTATCTTAAACCATTTATAATAACTAGGTATAAATAAAAAAACTACTAACCATCATTTTCGGTGGTGTACAAGGTGAAATCATCCATAAATCAGCCTGAAAACTTCCGGAATGAAGCTTCTAATTTGGGTATACATTTACAATTAATTCTCCATAGGCCGTAATGGTAACGTTTTCCTCCGTTGCTCAGTCCATATCGTTTACTTGAACATGTATGATGGCTCATATCGAAGCTGATACATTTATACATGTCTGGTTAAATTTTCGGGGTGGCAAGTGAGATTACTTTTTTCGCAAATTGATGGACCCCGGAAGATGGTGAAAAATGTTAGTCTCCTCATGAAAAAATCCCAAAATTCTGATCATAAAATTCAATGAAAAAATTGTCCTTTCTAATAATTTATTTCAGGTCAAATCTACATCTTTCTTTTCTCATCACACCAGCTCTATAAAACAGTTCTTATTGTTCATTTATGTCCATTTTTAAAATCACAGCATCCACAATTGTATGGCGGACTAATATTTTTTTTAATTACGTCATCTGAGTTCCTCATCTCAAGGTCTATTAGGGATCCTGACCCAATATGAAATTCATACTTCTGATTTTTCCAAATACTTTTATGTGATCTTCATCGGTATAACATTCTGAATAAATCTGTGTATTTTTGTCCATTTCTGAAAAAAAATAAAGTTGTTTTAGCACTATAAGGCTATGACACTTTCGTCGCTATATTCATTTATTTTGAATACAATGTGTTTGTATAATTAATTTCTTCCAGAATACCTTCACTAGTCAAAACAAGGACAAAACTT
>NW_027268529.1:0-18873 GCF_963676685.1 Mytilus edulis | reverse complement strand
GAAAATGGAGTAAAAACTCGAATTTGGCATTAAAATTAGAAAGATCATTTCATAGGGAACATGTAAACTAAGTATCAAGTTGATTGGACTTCTACTTCATCAAATAAAATTGAGAATGGAAATGGGGAATGTGCCAAAGAGACAACAACCCGACCATAGAAAAAAACAACAGCAGAAGGTCACCAACAGGTCTTCAATGTAGCGAGAAATTCCGCACCCGGAGGCGTCCTTCAGCTGGCCCCTAAACAAGTTCAGTGATAATGAACGCCATACTAATTTCCAAATTGTACACAAGAAACTAAAATTAACATAATACAAGACTAACAAAGGCAAGAGGCTCCTGACTTGGGACAGGTGCAAAATTGCGGCGGGGTTAAACATGTTTGTGAGATCTCAACCCTCCCCCTATACCTCTAGCCAATGTAGAAAAGTAAACGCATAAAAACTATATTGACCAAAAACATTAACCTGAAGCGGGATAAACGGAGGAACGAATGGACGGACAGACGAACGGACCAGAAAACATATTGCCCCTCTACTATCGTAGGTGGGGCTTAAAAATTATAAAAGTTTTTATGTAATAAAATACAAGCAATCTTAAATCAGTTAAGGAAAAATATTTTTTTCAGAGGAGATGAACTTGCAAGATAACTGAAAGCATGCTTAATGCATGTTTTTAATAAGTGTTTCTCCTTTTTATATAGATTAAAACCATTGGTTTTTTGTTTGAATGGTTTTACACTAGTCATTTTTGGGGCCCTTTATAGCTTGCTGTATGGAGTGAGCCAAGGCTCAGTGTTGAAGGCTGTACTTTGAGCTATAATTGTTAAATTTTAGAAATTTTGACTTGGATGGAAAGTTGTCTCATTGGCACTGCACTCATACCACATCTTCTTTCATCTAATTAAAGATCAGAGGTAAAAGCAATTGCTGTTTATGTTGTCTCAGTAAGGAGAGTTTGAAGTAAGGTGGACAGGCAAGAGAAACAATTGGAAGTTATCATCTATTCTTACATAAGCAATTATTACCTATTATGTATCATAAGTTTCAATGACGTATTGTGTAGCATAAGACAGGAAGCTCTAAAATGTTTGCATTTGTACATTTTTTTCATAGTATCTTAAATGAATAAGTGAATAAGTGAATAAAGGTGTATTGAATACTGTAAATTCAGAAATTATTGCGATGCTTTTATTATTGCACAAATAATGCGACAGGGTTATTATTGCAATAATTTAAACTCACATTTTTTTTTAAGTGAACTAAACAGAATTTTTCTCAATACCGCAATAATTAAATTGCATTTTAGGTCTAAAATGGCAAAATCGCAATAATTAATACACTCAATAATTTCAGAATTTACAATATATATTAAAGTATGTCTATTGGAAAATATTTGACTGCATACTTAAATGAGTGAGAGCTTGATGGTATGTAGAATCAGCTAGATTGTACCACATCTTTGCCAACATCCACACATATACTGGATCAGAGGGTAAAAACACCTGTTATAAAAATTTTAAATCCAAAAATTAAAAAAATCATGACTTTTGATTGAGTTAAACCATTTCAATTTGTTATTTTATAGCGTGTCTTAATGTTGTGATGTTACACTATGTTTCATGTAAGGGTGAAGGTTGGCACCTATTAAATGTTTAAACTTGCTGCATTTGTTTGCACCTGTCCTAAGTGAGGAATCTGATGTTCAGTGGTTGTCATTGTTGATGTGGTTCATAAGTGTTTGTTGTTTCTCCTTTTGATACACCAGTAGTTCAGACAGTTGGTTTTCTTGTTGAATTGTTTTACACGGGTAATTTTTGAGGCCCTTTATAGGTTGCTGTTTGGTGTGAGCAGATACTCTGAGTTGAAGGCCTTATTTTAACCTAAAATGGTTTACTATTACAAATTGTGACTTAGATAGAGAGTTATCCTACCGCCTTTTCTTATATCTATTGCAATAATGTAGCTGGCCACTAGAACACAGTCCTTCAGATAAGCTATATATTGAAAATTCATTTAAAGCATGAACAATTCTTACTTCAGAAACATGTTAAAATATAAAGCTACCAAGTGAGAGGATTTTACATTTTTTTGTCATGCGAATTTTGCTTACTTGCAAAAAGTAGACTTTTCAAGTGTACAGCCACTACTTGGCTTCTTGATAAAACAATTTATCGGTCGTCCAACTGTCTATATCAATCTGCTCAGCTCTAATAAAACTCCATATCACGGCTTTGTGACGTCAAATCGTTGACCTGGCCTTAATAACTTTGACCCGGACATATCAGCGACGTCATAATGTTTGAACTGACGTTGATAAGTTTGACCCGAACTTATCAAGTCAACTTCCGGTTGCTGGTGAAACTAAGACAATACTTCCAAAAGACGCAAATACAGCCCGATAAATCGATTATCAGGTTATCGGCATATTAATATTGTAAAATATCAGCTGCTCGACATAATATGAAGGCTTTTTGATCTCGTTGGCTGCGCTTACTCGACAAAAAGCTTCATATTATGTCTCGCAGCTGATATTTTACGATATCAACATGCAGACAACCTGATAATCGGTACAGATGCAAACGATACAGAATGTTCTGTGGATTCATTGTTTTTGTGGAAATTTGATACTTTGTTGAATATTTAAATTCAATGTTTTCCTTGGCTTATACCATCTTAATCAATGAAAATAAGTACCCTATGAATAATAATAAATTTACAGTAAATTATCACTAACTGGGTATCTGGTCCTTTTTGCTGAAATAACTGTATAGCTATCGGCATAAGATGGTTGGCATTGTTGAAATAAAACAAGGCAAAGGACAAGTTATCTACAAAAGTAAAAAAGTCAAATACACAATCAATAATTAACAAAATATATCACCCTAAAAAAGTGGATTGTTTTTCTTTAACATGTGTTGTTAATCTAACATCATCTTTTAAAAAAATATGTTTTTAAAACACCTTCAAAAATTATATTGAGAATAAACGTTGACAAAGATAATCATGTACAACACAAACAATTATTATAACATTGTATCTTGCCAGGGATGCTGTTACAATCATATAAAGGAAATGGTGCGTAAATTTAGTTTAATACATGTTAACAAATGTATTAAACTAAATTTACGCACCATTTCCTTTATAAAATTAGCATTGATATATATTTCATTCATTTAAATTTGGTTTTGTTTCTTTTTAAATCAAACTGTTTCATGTCATTTAATGTGTGAATAATGCTAATTATGCAGTAAAATTTCATTGGTCCCTAACTATAATATTGAATAGTAGAATTTTTATTGCTTTATGTCAGCATCTCTAAAAACATATATATATCAACTAAAAGGAATATAATGTAAAAGATTTCAGAGGTTTCTCTTAATGACAATATTGTATAATAATTGTACTGTGCATGGGTTGGTATATATTTTAGGATACTGTTTCTTTCTGCATACATCATAAAATACATTACAAGTTGTTGTCAACACACTCCTATTTCCATTCTCTATTTTACAAATGTGTCTCTATTTCTACGCCTACAGAATGCTGTCTCATTAATGTTCTTAAACATATCCATGAGAAATTAGAGGAGGCGCATAGGAAAGAAAAGTTTGGTAAAAAAATTTAAGAGTCCTTAAATCTAATCTTCAGTTATATCAGTCATTTTGTTAATAGACTAACAAGGTAAATAACAACCAACTACTACATGCAGTTGAATATAATTCCCTATTCCAAAAAGAAACTATCCTCTTATTTCCACCATTCATTTTTAAAATGAAAACATTCAAATAACTATTCTAATTTAAACGCCTATAAAGTCTATATAAAAAAGAAGATGTAGTATGATTGCCTATGAAACAACTCTCCACAAGAGACCCAAATGACACAGAAATTAACAACTATAGGTCACTGTACCGCCTTCAACAATAACCCATTTATAAGCAACTAAGAAGTTTAGGAGTTATATAAGTAGAACGAAGATTGATACATGTAGATGTTATAGATTTTTTTTCTTTTGACAAAGGTATTAGATAATAATATTTATGTAACTTACAACAACTTCATCTGACTTTGCAGGGCATCCTTCTAAGATGGCCAAGTCAATAATGAATAGCCTTTTAGCAGCCATGGCTTGTTCTATAGTTTTGCCTTCCAAAAATGGTTGAACCATTTCTTCAGTCACTCCAAATCTATCAAGATGTTAAAAGATAAAATTACCATAATTGCTACTTCAAGAAAATGAAGTTGTTTATAGCATGTTATTATTATGTGTTGAAACTCCAAAGTACCATTACGCTTAATACTAAGTGATGATTTGTCCTATTCCTGTTTTAATAATATAAACAAACACATATAATCATGATAATACCGATTTTTCTAGAAAACCCTTCAATATGAACACTCAAGAGCATAGTCAGTAATTTGAGTACTCTCAGAAGTTTTTTTGTCTTGTTTTTACAGATGTATAACTACCACTGCCACAAGCACTTTTGTATTTTTGTTAGACGTCATTCTGCTTTGTATCGATCTGATGAGTTAGGCCCTTTCAGGTGATTTCTATAGTTTGTTCTTCTGTTGAACCAATTTCTCAGATTATATAAGGGGGAGGGTTTGGCCTTCAAACATGTTACAAATCTGGCCACATTCTATATGTGTCTGTCCAAAATCAAGAACCTGTAGGTAAGTGAATGTTAATTCATGTCTCAATTTAGTTTGTTGAATTGTTTTGTTATAAATTAACCTGAATCCATTTGGACTTTCTCAATATTAATAATCTTAAAATAATTAAAAGTTATACTTGTCTGGGATTGCAGTGCACAGACTGATGAGTAAAGAATTTAAACTGGCAATTCTCTGTCTTCCAAACTCTGCATCATCATTAAAGAATTTTGAACCCTGTTAACAGAAAATATACTTTATTAAAAATTATGCAGTCCACACAGATCTATGTTTCATATATCAAAATTCCATTTTTATTATTGTGATACTCATCCAGTCACATTATTCACAATCATAAAATTCAGGAATAAATATTGAATGGTTTACTTAACTGCATTTCCCTTAAGTCTTTTTTGTGCATGCAACCTTGCATATAAAATCCACCTAAAGGTCCATGTTTCTACTTATTTATACATCCCTGTATTTGGAAACAATCAAATTAGAAAGTGCTATTTTTATTTACAAATGATTTAGGTGTTTCAAATAAATGCATTGACCATTTGTCAGGCATATTTAATACTCTTGTATGTTTTTGGTTACTATTCACTGTGTAATAATTATGCAATAGCAGTATTCATATTCTGATGGGGATCATTTGCAGTAATGATAACATAACAAAATACCATTTTTAAAATATATTGATAATTAAGTAAACAGATTAAAAAGTTTTTCACAGTTTTTCAAATGTACATTTTTTGTTATATTTTGATGGCCTTAAGCAATAAATACAGAATGTATAAGAATAACATTTTTGATAGTTATCAAAGTCAAATAAGCGGTTACCTCTGGAACACCAAAGACTTCTGTATACATATCCTTGATGTCATCTTCATCCTTCCAGTGGAAGCCATTGGCTATCACTAACCTCTTAGTCTCTTCTGAATATATAGTGGTCTTATGTCCTATGTTGAACTGTTGAAGTATTCATAATATTATTAGTTAATCATACAAGCCAATCAAATATATTTTTATAAATTTTAATCACAGTTACTTATGTTTTTACAATTTTATTAAATTTTTTAAAAATCCATTTAGTTAATTTTGAAACTCAACTTAACCCACATAAGATTTGGAATTACCGACCAATAGGATAATTGAATGCACCACAAGAAACTCAATTTATAGTGGTCTTGTTAATATAACTTGATAGAGTTAACCTTCTTCATACAGTTACTTTAATCTTAAAATGATAAAAAAAAAAAAGATAATTGTCAATTCTCGCATGTCTCAAGCTGATATTTTAGAAAATACAAAATATGATATTGGTACAAAATGTTACTTTAAACTGTCTAATATAAACAACTTGTTGAAATATTTTCGATCAGGGAGAGAAAGGAGTAGGTCCGGGAAGGGCCGATTTTGGCCTCAAATTTCAGGTTCATCTGATGAAAGATTTTGAACACTTTTTAAACACTTAAGTGTCTATTTTATTTGAATTCATTAGTTGATGTGAAAGATTTTAACTGATTTAGTCATAAAAAAACGCACCGATTCAAGCTGAAATATGAAAAATCTACCAAATATGCCGAAAAATGTCACTTTTCAAGCTTGTTTTTGTCTGAAATGAAAGTGGCCGCATCCGTGTTCATCCTCAACCTTTATATATGTTATGTATTATCGTAAAATAAAACTTACATTTCAATATTAAGGATGAACACGAATGCGGCCCCTTTATTTTTACACGAAAACCGTCTAAAATTGAACTAAAATGCTAGAATTGTGAAGTTTTCAGTAATTAAGCATGACTTAATGGTGCTAGTACCCGATATATGTGCATTGTATTGTCAAAAACAGCCCATATTTATGTAGCAGGAGCATTTTACTGTGCAATAAATAACTAAAAGTTTACCTTTTAACAATTTTGTAAAACTGCTATATTTTGGGGCCAAAAAGGGGTCTTACTGGACCTACTCCTTTGTTAAAACTGAATAATGCTCTTAGTACATGTATCTTATTTTTTTTTTAATTACAAATTTTATTTTATATAAACATAGACTCACTTGATAATCAAATGAAAAAGTCTCATTTTCTGGTAGTTCTTTAACCTACAAAATACATCAAAATCTTCACATTCAATAATAAATCATTCTTGTGTTAACTTTTGGTACAGTATATGTGATACTGAACATGAAAATGAGATGATGTTTTTATGATTTGAAAAAATGAAAAAGATTGTATTATTCATATACACATATTGAGTTCAACAGAACTTAGCAGAAAGAACATTTTCTTCAAGTTCAAGTTTAAATATTATGACACTACGAAATCATCAAGGTGTTCAGTTGTGAAACAGAATTGAAATTTATTAAGATCTTTCTAAAGAGTAGGGCCAATTTCTACTGAATCCTTTTACACTGCAAATGCACTATAACAGTTTCAAAACATCCCTGAAGGTCAACATAAATTTTTCATTTGGTCTTAGAACATTGCTAGAGTTTTTTTTTTTATAAACTAATGTACACCAACCCATTTATTTTAGTAATTGTTTTTTTAATATTTCAACAAAAATAAAACTGTGCAGAGTTCTGGACTCATCATTTTTTAAACAGATGAATCCAAAGATGCATATAGGATTGTAATGTGCTGTATCAACTCAGCCCAAATCTCATCATTTTGGAAATCACAATTTAAAATTGATCAAAATTTGCTGTCACTTCCTTGCTCTTTTTCTAAGCAAGATATACATGTATATATAATAATTTACTTAATTAGGCCTTCTTTTACTTTCTGGGTCTTAACACATATAGAGCTAAACTAAATTAAATTGCAATACAATTTATTCTTCCTACTGTTATGGCGAAAACAAGCAAGTCCTGTCCTGTAGTCACAAAAATTCTTAGTGAGAACCCTGAAATGAGTTCACGTTTTGAAATGCATTGGTCATTGACAATTTAAAAATTAATGCAAGTACCTGAGCAGGTAGTCCAGGCACTTTCACTTGTAACTCATATTCTTCCTTCATATTCTCTAATTCAGCTAATCTCATTTTTTGGAAAGGATCGTCTTGTGGCAAGCATGTGTCTATATTGTTGAAAAAGTAATGAATATCTGCTTTGATCCACTTCATTACCGTAAATAAAGAGGTGATGTCCGATTCTACATTGGTTACCTCAATCCAATCTAAATACCAGTTGCAGACACACCTTCAGTGTCATGCATAGCTCGATTCTTTTAACTTCAGGTATGTCAACGTCAAAATCAACTGTATAGTTATCAATGCTGCCTCTGTCAAAATTGCTTTTGAAGAAAGTATCAAGGTTAACCTTGGTTGTCTGTAGACCCTTTCCATGCAGTATTATATATACATTGGCATCGATTCCAGCTCCCTTTTGGTCTCCAGTTTTAACGGATATAGTGTAAGACGGCATGATGAGGGAACTTTCAGTCTTTAATTAATTTACCTGTTGATGAGAACAAAAACATAATTTAAACAGTTTATTGTTGCCTGCTCATGCAAAATATCAACCTACATTTGTACCTGGAAAAAAATTATGACACAAATTCAGCCTGCACTGTTAGCCACCAGTCTGATGCTTCAGACTAGTAAAACTTTATTCTGAATAGTAAATTTTTGCAAAACTTTGTTTAGACACATATGTAAGGAAAATGTCTGAAGATTGGTCTTTGGACTATTACTAAGTTGGAAATGGTGCAAAATGCAAATTGTTTTTTCATGCTCTAATTATATAACCTTGTTTTTGTCTAAATAATTTAATCCCTACCTACCAAACCATACAAGACATGGGTCTGCAACATCAAAGAAAGAATTTTTTAGGGTAGTTGAAGTGATATTGACATGTATATGCATAACCAAGATCTACACGGTTAAGCAAAAAGATCTTTAGCTTTGAGGAAGCAAAAGTTGTTAAACTCCCTGCCTAACCATGCAAAGGGTGAGTCGGAAGAGTCTCTCAATCATTTGGACAGTTAAACAATTTTTTTCAACATGGAGTTCTAGATAACTACTTCGCTGTCCCACATCTATTGTATTCTACTTGAATGTGGGTCAACTAGGCATTGAGACAAAAAAGACTGACCAATAGGTCAAACTTCGGACTGTACATAAATTAAATCAGTCCCATTTATAAACACAAAGTCAACTTGGATCTGTTGTAATGACAACTCAGACAAGGTATTAAAATAAAAGAGGATCTGAACTTTTTAAATGATTATAAATTTATAACTAATAAATGTTATATTTGACATGACAGTATCATTTACATGTTGCTGATTTTTGTAAAAAAATAATCAATTTTCTACTTGTAAAACTAAATTCAATATGTTTAAACAAATAAACAAGTCTAGGTAGAATTTTTTTCATTTCATATTTGAAGAATTCTTTCTTTCTTTTTTTTTTTTATGCATAAAGTCTATAAATGACATGAATGATAAGTCAACTCTGACATTTCTTTTATATGATTAAAGAAACTCACCATCTAGAATGCTAATGCTAACAAAGTATACACAAAGACAGTCAGGGGAATTACTTAAATGAGTGCTTTCTAAATAACATTTTGTCGAGAAATGTTGTAAGTAAAAGGTGTCTTTCTTTAATAATCACCTGTTTATGTAGAACAAATAAATTACCATACTAAGGGATTTACTGCTTTATTCTGTTGCTAAAATTATCAGAACCAACATTTGTGTTTATTATGTTTATAGGATGAGCCATTGACCGGTCATGTTAGGTGATGACCTTGTACTGAATCTGGGTCAATGAAATGAAAATCACTTGTTTAAGTATCATAGATATAGGAAGATGTGGTATGAGTGCCAATGAGACAACTCTCAATTCAAATAACAAATTATAAAAGTAAACCATTATAGGTCAATGTACAGCCTTCAACATGGAGTCTGGCTCACACCGGACAAAAAGCTATAAAGGGCCCCAAAATTGCTAGTGTAAAACCATTCAAACGGGAAAACCAACGGTCTAATCTATATAAAAACCGAGAAACAAAAAACAAACGACATCTACTTCAAAAACATCACTTCTTTTAGTATTAATATCTTAATTTCCCCTTCTAATTTCAAGACATTTCTTATAATAATAAGATAAAATCTAAACCAGTTGTTAAAAATTTTGGTAATTAAGACAGAATTTCTAACTTGCTACTCCATTATCATGATTATAAAAACTCAATTTTTAAATATTTTTGTAAAATTAACTGCCATGAAATACACCCTCTTGTTAAAAAGAAGCTTTCAAAGCAAACAAATCTATATCTGAAGCTGGAATATATGCTTGGTACACCATATCAAATCACATTTTTGATGAATTTAATACTAAATTATGAAGAATAATACATGTATGTCATGTATGTTGATTTTGAAAAACATTTAAAACTTATCAATATTCACCTAAAACAAAGGTATCCATATTTTACCACAGGTGTGTACTCTAAAGCGTTTGGAACCTTCCAGTGGCAGGCAAGGGGGTCCCACTGACTGATCTAAGGAAAAATGAAGGAGGGGGGTATTCAGTGATTCCCTATATAATCAACCAAATTTTTCCAACAAAAGGGGAGGGGGATCATATTACATGTAGTATGCCTTCATTTTAGAACAGGTTTTTATTTCTGCTGGAAATAGGGATTGAGACTTTATTTAGTGGGAATAAGGGATTGGGACTTTATTTAGTGGGAATAAGGGATTGGGACTTTAATCTTGTAGGAAGTTGGAATGGGACTGGAATCAATGAATAATTTTTTGGGATCAGGAAAAAAATGGCATTTTTTATTTTTTTGCTGAAATTTAGAATGACCATGATGACACCCCCTCCAACCGCCCCTCTAATCTCATTTCATCATTATATAGTCAAAACTCTACTTAATACTTTGTCTTCAAGTATAATAGACACTACACAATGGCTTTATCTACGGCTCAAATGACCAATTGACAGTCAGAGTCAATGGCGGATCCAGAACTCTTTGTAAGGGGGGCCTGCTTCAGCCACGCTTCAGTGATTCCGTATATAATCAACCAAATAATTTTCCCACAAAAAAGGGGGGAGTCTGGGCCCCCCATCCTAGATCCTCCTACATTGTCCTATGTGAGTTGTATTCAAGGACAGGTTGCATTGGTTTTATTGTGGATGATTGGGGTGTTCTCCTTCTTTAGCCTTCAATACAAAAGTATTTTGTCTATTATTTGCTCCTTTTTAGTCACTGCTCTTGTCTCTTTTTCAGCTAATTTGTAAAATGTGATTTTGGTTTGCTTATATTAATTGCTTTCATTTATGATGGTTGATTATCCATGTTATCCACTATATTCTGTGTTTTGTCTAATTTTGTGCAATATTCTAGTCTATAATGTGATTTTGGTTTGCTTGCTTTCATTTATGATGGTTGCTTATTTACCAGGGGCGTAGCTGCCGTTAGGCACTTTAGGCGCCTACACATAATTTTTTCACAAATATTTTGTTTTTATTAAAAAAGATAATAAACAACGTTATCTGTAGATGAACGCCAGTCAAGTTGTCAAAACTCTTTGATTATTGAATGTCATGTGTACACTAGTCTCTCGTTCTTAGTGAATGAAATATTGGATAGAATTGAATGTTTTTTTATGATTTTACCTTAACTATAAACTAGAACTTTGGTTCAGATCATTTCACTTCTATCAACAAAAACTTGAATGAACCTCAACTTATAAACACGAGTTTTTAAATAAGTTGTTGTTAGTGTTCAACTAGTTTTCTGTTTTGTCTTCACCAGACTTGCCAATGTTGGTCGTCCGTTTGGCTGTGCAGGATGTATAAATACGCAGTCAGGTCTGGTCAGAGTGGGGACATTAAATCTGATGCCTAGTTGTAGAGAGAATGCCACTCTTTGAGGAGTTCGTAGTTGGCTACTGAAAGGCGAAATGTCTGCTCCTATCCAATAATCCATCATTTTCCAATGCATGGCATTTTCAAATTTCCAGACCTTCGTCCTGGACGACACCTATCACAGGACCTAGCTCCCAGTTGTATTTACGGTAATATTTTTTTTTTGGTCTTGAACTTGCATAAATATTTGACACTGGATGTTTAAAAATCAATCAATCAACTAGCTTCCAGTAATTTTGAGTACTTCGCCCCCTGTACCCCTACTGGCTGCCTTGAGCGGCCCACAGACCCCCTGCCGATGGGTGACTACAGTTGACAGAATACCTAGCTACGCCCCTGTCTACTATATATTCTGTGTTTTGTCTAATTATGTGCAATATTCTAGTCTATAATGTGCTTGAGTTGAGAATGAAAATAAGATTGTTAAAACTTATTCGTTTTTTTTAATATCAAGTTGGCTAAACCAGCTAACAGTAACAGATAATTGAGATAATTTGTCCGACAAATTATTTAAAATACAAATGAAATGTACTTACTTTAATATATAGAGTAGAATAAATTTGACTCTTATATGTATCCCTGTTCACATGCAAGCTACAAAATCGATATATCAGGTCTAGTTCATTCAGAAGTTTTATGCACACAAAAACTGAGAATTACTAAATAGAACTGGTCCGAGACCAGTAGATTCTGGATCCAATCGGTTCAAAAAAATATAGCGGTTACTCACACATCAAAATAACAAAATATTCACCTCTCAAAAGTCAAACAAACGATCCAAACCATTCTGACATGTTCTATAAGTTGTAGTAAAAGAGAATGATGACTTTTTTTTATGATTATCATTGTGATTGAAAAAAAGACGGGAAAACGAATACAGAAGAATGAAATCAAGAACCGTAACTCTTTATATTGTAAATGAGATAGTGTGTTTGTTAGTATGTATGAAGTTATTGTTATGTTTTAGTAGTGCTGATATTATATTTTAGAGAGTGAAAACGTGCATTCAGTGTCATTGTTTTGTTATTTTCTTGCAATAAAGAATAATGGATACTCATATAACTTGGGTTTTTTTTCTACACACATTCAAACGGGAAAACCAACGGTCTAATTGACAATATTCAATATTACAAAAATAAAAACCAAGTGCTATAGAAGTCTATGATGTTACCTGAAAAAAATACAATTAATTATTATTATATAAACCAACCTATATCAAACTATAAAGACCTTGTTGATTACGTAACTTTAATTAATCAGGATTTGATTTAATTAAGTGCATGATTACAAGTGGCATTACCTTAGTTCACAATCATCAGACAATTGTTGAATAAACAAACCAATTATAGACTAATGATTTTATTAACCATCAAGTCATTCTGATGAGTTAATTTTTATAGGTTCCAGTAAATATGTATTTAGATATTCTGTGTATGAACAGTGGCGGATCCAGGGGGGGGGGGGGGGGGGGGGGGGGGGGGGTCCGGGGGTGCGCACCCCCCCTTTATTTTGGCCGATCAATGCATTTGAATCGGGACATATGTTTTGCAGTTTTGCACCCCCCCCCCCTTTTGCCCTGGGCTAGCACCCCCCCCCTTTCGAAAATTCCTGCATCCGCCACTGATGAACTAAACAAAATGAAATCGCCAAGACATTCAAAGTTAAAGTTATCATTGAAAATAACTTCATATTTTAAAATATGTTGAAAGTGCTATACAACCAACGACACATTAACTCTCATTTTCGTATCGATTTAAAATAGTTCTTTAACTGGTACTTCAATACTTCACTTACCTTTTGTCACCCATCATCGGACTCTTTTTAAAAATTCCATTTATACTGTTGAAATGTGTCACAAATTCCTCCAAAATCAATACAGTTTATTCATATTTTATTATGGGGCCGGATCGACTTGGGGCCGGATCGACGTGGGACGGATCGACTTGGGCCGGATCGACTTGCGGCCGGATTGACTTGGGGCCGGATCGGTTTTGGGCCGGAACGACCGGATACCCCAACTTTTAGCCTGAATGTTTTTACAATGAGACAGATGTAAATACAAAATGAAGATAAAAAAAAACATAGCCGACTCCCAAGGAAAATCAAAACAAGAGCCTTTCAGAAGACAGCAATCCAGATTTGTTAAAATTTATTTATATCTTGCATTTTTCAATCTTTCAAGAACCATTTCTCATGAACTTTGAATGAGAAAATCATCAATATCATACTTGACCTTCATGTTATCGTCAGTAACAACATATTAAAGTTTAAAAAGTTGTATAATTGAACGATTCATGAGTTAACGCACGGACACGACTGGAAACACCATTTTTAAATCTTTCAAGAAGCATGATACCTCATGATCAGAAACAGTAAAAATCATCAATATCAAACTTGACCTCCATTTTGGCATCAGTAACGACAAATTAAAATTTTAAAAGGTTTGATTGAACGGTTCATGAGTAAAGGGCAAGGACAATGTTTGGCAGCATTCTAACATCACCAAAATCAGTAATATAGATAAGAAGATGTGGTATGAGTGCCCATTAGACAACCCTCAATCCAAGTCCAAATTTATTTTTAAATTTTAGTACAGCAGGTTTAAACGTTTTAATGGTCGCACCAACCTTCAACCTACCAACCGATTTTTCTGTGGAAAATCCTGTTAAAAAGGGTGAAAGTACATAAGCAAATTATTCTCATTTTCACAAGTTGCCACGCAATTAACAAATGCAATCAGTACAATGACATAATTGGATTAACCCAGAAATCGCTTTGAGTAAACTGGTGATATCCTTGTCATTTTAAATTCATTCGTTATTGATACAGGTAATGATTTCTGTAAACTTACCCAAATTATATCACATGAATTATCCCCCTACGCAAAGCTTTCTTTATCCATTTTTTGTAATTTTAAAAGAAACAAGCTTGATTTATGTTATCAATTGGTCAACGGCGGACGGTGTAAATAGTCTTTAAAAATGTAATAGCTAAACAGATAACTGCAACGATACACTATTACAAAGTCCACAAGCGAATCATGTATTGCTTTTTAGGTATTTGATTTTAAGTAAGACTGACGGAACATAAATACAATTTTTGCCGTCTACAAAAATCATCAGAAATATATTTGTATTGTTTGATGAAAGAAATTACACATATAAACATGGACAGTTTATAACATCACATAGACACGTAAACACCGTCAAATTTTTCAAAATCACGACTGGTCTTACAGTCAAAATAGAATGAAATTCAAAACAGTGTAGATGTGGCCATTGATTGACACATTAAATTCATCCATTGACTGGAACAATTTAGGTGAACGTTTGTCTGAAACGACCACTGTTCACGACGTACAGAATGTACCTACGATAGACATTCAAACTGTGGGGTAACCAAAGGTTTCTTAACGCCTTTAACTATAAAATAATTCGAAAAATTAATCAGGAATAACCTTTATGTTTTGATTTATATAATTTATATAAATCAAAACATCGTGTTATTTCTTATTAATTTTTCGAATTACTTTTTTTGGATGTTGAGAACCTTTGGTGACCCCATAGTTTAAGTGTCTTTAAAATGTACATAGTGAGCAGTGGTCGTTACATACAAACGTTCACCTAAATTGTACCAGACAATGGATGAATTTAATGTGTCAATCAATGGCCACAGCTACACTGTTTTGAATTTCATTCTATCTGAATTCGCTTCTTGAATACAGTCAGTTTTAGACTGACCGTACAGTAATTTATTTTGGGATCCTCAAGGAAAACATATTTTTTTATGGAAAATACGAATATTCTACTTAAATACGAAAAGAATATTGAAACAGTATATATTTAACTGTAAACTGATGCAAATATTTGCAATAAAAGATTATTTGCTTTGTACTACGAGAGCAAAATTGTCCATCGATTTCACTTTTTTCTATCAAGTTGGTGTGATGCACACGTATATTTTCATGATATTCTGATGCATGTTTCTGTTACAGTTACTCATATATATGGTACTATACATACCTTGAAGATGTTCAAAGCACTTTACAGATATAGGAGTAAACAAATGATGCGAAAAGTCACTGTAGGCAAAACCGTCCTGGTAGCCAGTTGGAAATCATCGCTTCGAAAATCGCGACTTCTGGATAGCGTACAGAATAGTATCTACACTGTGAAAATGAAATAGTGAAATAGCAGCCAATTTGGTTTATTTTTTTTTTAAATAAGGTAAAAAAACATCGTCACGAATTAGCCCTTTAATTCATATGACTTCCATTTAACCCCTTAGCTAGAGATTGGCTACGGACGAATTATGCATGTAAGTTTTTACTAGGAAAAGCAATGAAAGTAAACCAAGGGTACATTAACCATTTGATTGACAGATTCGATTCACAAAAACTCATGATTCTTATACAGGAAAAATGTAGCCGGATTTACATATATTTATAACTCATAATATGAATTCAAGCAGACCTAGAAAATCGAATAGCACGAGATCGCTATCTATTTATATCTATATGTATGTTTATTATCAGGTTCAAGTATATGACCGTCGACAATATTTGGAAGTCACCTCAATGGTTAATTAGATGACGTGTAGACTAAAATGTACATAACATGCTGGTAATATTAGGCCATAAAAAAAATAGGTTTGTTTGCCCAAACCCTACCTACCCAGAAAAAAGCTGTCTACTCAAATTCTTTTATTGTCCTGATTTGAAGAAGTTTTTTTTTAATCAGATAGGCATGAAGACTAATTAACATCCGATACTACAATTTCTTTAATTTACCTACCCACAGTCTTAACCTTGGGTAGGGTTTGGGCAAACCAAAATATTTTTAATTGTGGCCTTATCGTAGGTCGAGATAACTCTGACGTCCAACGGCCCCCAGCTTGTCTGGCAAAACAGCCGTTGGACGTCAGAGTAATCTCGGACTAATATTATCGGTACTACAAATGTATCATCGAACCCCATCTTCGCTAGCCAAGGGTTATGATCCATTCCCCTCCTCTCCACCCTTTAAATTAAGAGAGGATTTCGGATCCATGAGGTAATGCTTTTCATTGCTTGCAGTTGTAACTGGCTGCAATTAGTGAAAGATAAAATCCTATATGCAGGTGCTCTTTAAAACAGTGTTTTTCTCTATTTTGTTAGTCGAGCCTTGCAGCATTCAAGACTAGAGGCGGTGATAGTGGTAAGGCATTCCATTCCCGTATAGATTTTGGTAGAATGACATTTTTCTTGTGTTTGTTCTTCAAAGGGGAACCAAGTATTTTAAACATCCAGTTCTAGTTGCTCTTTATGCTTGGCTTATTGGATTTAGCCTAGATGTTCTTCTAATTGCTGCCACTCCAGTTGTTTTATCATAGCGTTAACCGATGATGTGTTACGGTATTTTTTTGGTAACATACCGAGCCCCTCTGCGTTGTACCATCTCAATTGTAATCCTGTTTTGTTGATGGGGTCCCAAACTGCGCTTGCGTATTCTAGTGTTTGTCTAACTAATGACTTGTATGCATTTTCTTTCAGTTGTTTGTTGTTGATGTTGAAATTTCTTTTTAGGAGCCCAATAGTTTGAGTGTCTAAGTAGTTTTATCAAGAGAAAAAAAAACTACTGTAATCACTAGCCATTCAACATTCAAACCCCGCTCGTACAGGTGCACTCGACTCCAATCTTAATTGACTAGGATTGCCAGTTTTTCAAGATATTTTGCAGATGATACTCTCTCAAATAAAAATTGAGAAAGGAAATGGGGAATGTGTCATAGCGACAACAACCCGACCATAGAGCAGACAGCAGCCGAAGGCCACCAATGGGTCTTCAATGTAGCGAGAAACTTCCGCACCCAGAGGTGTCCTTCAGATGACCCCTAAACAAATATGTATACTAGTTCAGTGATAATGAACGTCATACTAAACTCCGAGTTATACACAAGAAACTAAAATTTAAAAATCATACAAGACTAACAGAGGCCAGAGGCTCCTGACTTCGGACAGGCTCAAAATTGCGGGCGGGATTAAATATGTTTTTGATATCTCAAACCTCCCCCTATACCTCTAGCCAATGTAGAAAAAACAAACGCACTAATACGCACAGTAAAACTCAGTTTAAGAGAAGTCCGAGTCCGATGTCGGAATATGAAACAAAAGAAAATAAACAAAATGACAATAATACATAAATAACAACAGACTACTAGCAGTTACTGACATGTCAGCTCCAGACATCAATTAAACTGATTGAAAAATTATGTCTTCACTCAAGTACATGGCTGTGTAGGCGGTAATATTTGGTAATAGGATTTCTTGTCTTGTTAATGGTCACAACATTGACATTGCATTTGTCTGCACTGAACTTCATTATCCATGGTTATTCCCAGTCTGATAATGTATTCAAGTCCTCTTCCGGTGTTATGGTATCTGCATTTGTTGGTATTGTGAGGTAAAAGAGGGACGAAAGATACCAGAGGGACAGTCAGACTCGTAGATAGAAAATAAACTGACAACGCCATGGCCAAAAAAAGAAAAAGACAAACAGACAAGTTATAGTACACAACACACAACATTGAAAACTAAGGACTAAGCACCACGAACCCCATGGAAAACTGGAAGTGATATCAGGTGCTCCGGAAGGGTAAGCAGATCCTGCTTCACATATGGCATCCGTTGTGTTACTCATGTTATTACAAACCCGGTTTATAGTCTAATTCGGTAGGTCATATCCGTGAATAGGAAAGATGATTGTAGTTACGGCATATGGAACATATCCGATATCATCTGTGAAACGGTTATTCCATAACGGTCAACTAACTCGCGATCGTGATGGCGTCGGTAAAATTTACAACTCCACCATTTGGAACTCTTGGTTTGATAGCTTCCTTGTGAGCAATTACCTTCTATCAAGGATTTTCATGATAGAAAATACAAGCCAAGGAATATCGTATTACTTGGGAGATATCATTAACCGTATGCATGAGCTGCTGGAATGTTGCAACATAGAAATTGACAGTTCACAATTGTGAAGCTGAAATCATCTCTTTTGACGTTAAAGTTTTGATTTCGATCGTCCCTTATTGTCAATTTTTAGATGTAAGTCAAGCTATGAGGCAGACTTCGCTGTATCTGTTGTATACTTTATCGATAGTTCGATGGATAGATGCGATCCAGATATAGTCACCAAATTTTGAATGTTTAGCGAAAGAACATCATCTATATAGAAGAAAGTAAAGTTAAAGGATATTGCTAAACTCTTATCTTTCTTCCTTAGAAAGATAAAAAATCTAGCAATATTGAGTCGGCCTCATAATAACAAGGATACAAGTCGGCA
>NW_027268528.1:0-27436 GCF_963676685.1 Mytilus edulis | reverse complement strand
TTTCTGTTTCTTTAGAAAACATGGCCGCCATAGCTAAATATAGAATAAAGGGTAAAATGCATTTAAAGTAAATCACATGAAGTTAGATATTCATTAGGTCAAGGTATACCTGCCCTGAAGTTATCAGTTATATCGGGTATCTGATTTAGGTTATGGCCCCTGAGTTGATGATTTTAAGGAAATTTTGCAGTTTTCAGTTATTATCTTGAACATTATTATAGCTAAAGTTAAACTGTAAACAGCAATGTAAGATCTAAACATAATTTTCTATGACCAAAATTGCCTATTGACACCTAAAGAGTTATTGTCCTTTAAAGACAATTTTTCACAATTTTTTTATCTATCTTGCTAACTTTTAAAAAATCTTCATCTTTGAAACTGCTGAATCAATTTCAGCCAAACTTTGGCTGAATGCGTTTTAGAGTATCTAGTATAAATTCTGTATGTTATTTCCTTGTACGTCAAGAAGAATAGCCACTATAGCTAAAATTAAACATTGGAGTAAAATACATTATTTTTTTTATTTTTAGGAAAAGGAGGGGGGGCTCTTGAAGAAAATATGTCAGATACAAAGAACAATTAAATGGCATTTTAAGCCACTCATTTATATATATATTGAATAGCAAAATAATCATTGATGAAAGAATCAAGCCAAAATTACAGGTGAGCGATTTAGGCTCTTGTGAGCTTCATGTTCATGTTTAACAAAGGTTAATTGTGAAAAGAGGGGGAAGTAGAGAAAGAGCTATGTGACGCACCGGTTCGCCCCACTCTCGATCTGCGATGATAACTGTTTTGCAATTATGTTTTATGAACTGACTGTATATATGTTTGATGGAAAAATAAAGTATATGAACGTTCATGTATCCCAGTCTTTTGTATTGATTTACAACAACTTCTATGTATATGGAAACCTTTGTCATCCGAATTTTGACTATCAGAATTTGGACTAAGTTTGTTGGATTGCAAAACACTATTTCAAAATATTTCAAAAATATTGTGATGGGATATATTCAACCATTGGTGTCATCAGATGTGGATTCTCAAAAAATTCTAAAGAACTACTGCTGAATCTCAGATCAGAATCTCTGCAATTTCGCAGCAACATTAAAACCTCTGATTTTTCTACGCTTTACACTACTATTTGCCATGCTCAATCGAAAGATCGACTTCACTATCTCATTTAACAGAGCGCATTTGATAAAGATATAAATTGCTTGTTTTGGGTTATAATACATGTAATTCTTATTTTGTGACGAACTACACTGGTTCTTTCGGAAAAATACAGTAAAGATGATATTATCAAAATGCTGGAATTCTTAATTGACAACATATTTGTTGAGTTTGGAGGATTGATATTTCAACAGACAGTCGGTACTCCAATGGGTACTTATTGTGACCGACTTGTTTTTGTACTCGTATGAAGCAGAATTCCTTCAGAATCTCCTAAGAGACAAAAAAAGCATCTTGCAGTTAACAAAAAATAGAAAAAAATATTTAGCTTTCTAAAACTATGGTTACTGGACCAGCGATTTGGGAAAATAGTTATTCCCTATGTTCCGATCAATTGAAAAAAAAAACCAGGAATTTTACTTAATGCTTAAAATATACTTCAAACTTTGAAAGGTATTTTGTTTGAACATTTCCCTGATAAATTTAAATAGTACTTGATTTCAAAAGTCGGAACACAATATTGGCTAAAAAATAAAATAAGTTCTAACACAAAATGTAACTAATTTATTAATTTAAACAGTGAATAAAACTAGAGGCTCCAAGGAGACTGTGTCGCTGACCTGGTATTTTTATTTACAATTGATGCATGAAATAATGCAACCTTTATACTTTTGCCCTAATTTCAGAGATACAAGTCAAAAACTGCATTTTCCCCCTATGTTCAAAAAAGCTATTTATTATGTTAGCGTCTATAATCCATAGCCATAAAAAAAACAACCTTGACAATGGGTCGGAAAGTTGACGTTTTTTCCGTGTTACAGACGACATTTTCAGCCTTAAACTATAAAGAACTAGTGTGACAATGGGTCGGAAAGTAGGTGTCCCTAATGCGTATTTAATCAAATTTGACTTTTTTCCGTGTTACGGACGAAGTTTTTGGTCTTTTAGAATGCTTAGCCCAAAATTCTTTACCCTCAAGTTGTAGTACTATCCAATAGCTATTCCTTATGATAGCGTCTTTAATCACTAGCCATGAAGAACAACCCAGACGCGTGGTCGAAAAGTTGGTGTCCCCCCATGCGTATTTTATCAAATTTAACTTTTGTGTTTTTTACGTGTTACGGACGAACTTTTCTGCCATAAAAAAAATGTTTACTTCAGAAATTCTTTTCCCTACCGTTGTAGCACTTTCAAACTGCTAATAATTTGTGCAGCGTCTTTAATCCGTAGCCATAAAGAAGAACCACGACAATGGGTTGGAAAGTGGGTGTCCCAAATGCGTAGTTTATCGAATTTGGATTACTGGTAATTTCTATGGTTCAGAGGAACTATCTAAAAGCTTTTTATTAGGTTACTGTCTAGAATCCATAGCCATTAAGAACAACAATGACAAAGGGTCGGAAAGTTGTGTCCCCAATGCGTATTTTATCAAATTTAACTTGTTTTCTGCGCTTAAGACGAAAATTTTCGGCCTTTAAGATTGCCTACCCCAGAAAATTCTTTACCCTCACGTTGTAGTACTATCCAATTACTAGTAATTAGGACAGTTTCAATAATCCCTAGCTATAAAGAACAACCGTGACAATGTGTTGGAAAGTTCAAGTCTCCAATGCGTATTTTATCAAATTTGACTTTTTTACGTGTAACGGACGAAATGTTTGGCCTTTAAGAATGCTTACGTATAATTGTTTGGCCTTTAAGAATGCTTACGTCAGAAATTATTTACCCTCATGTTGTAGTACTTTCCAATACCTATATATTTGGACAGGATCTAAAATCCCTAGCATTAAAGAACAACCGTGAATTTTTTTTCTGTGTTATGAACGAAATTTTCTGCCGTTTAGAATGATTACTCCAAAAATTATTCCCTAGGACAGCGTCTATAATCCCTAGTCTTAAAGAACAACCGTGACAATAGGTTGGGAAAATGGGTGTACCCAATGCGTATTTTATCAAATTTGACATTTTTTCCGTGTTGCGGACGAAATTTTCGGCCTTTTGAAAATGTTTACCCCAGAAATTGTTCACGCTCACGTTGTTTTAACTATTTAATAGTTTTTCATTACGGTAGCGTCTATAATCCCTAGCCATCAAGAACAACCGAGACGATGGGTCGGAAATTGGCTGTCCCAAATGCGTATTTTGCCAAATTTATTTTTTTTCTTTGTTAGGGACGAAATATTCTGCCTTTAAGAAAGCTTACCCCAGAAATTATTTACTCTCACGTGGTAGTGCTGCCCATTATCTATTTATTAGGACAGAGTCTACAATCCCTAGCCATACAGAACTGCCTAGGCAATGTGTCAGAAAGTGCCCAATGCCTTTACAAATGCTTACCCCAGAAATTCTTTACCCTCACGTTGTAGTGCTATCCAATAGCTATTCATTAGGACTGCGTCTATAATCCATAGCCATAAAGAACAACCTTGGCCATGGGTCGGAAATGGGTGTCCCTGATGCGTATTTTATCGAAATTGGCTTTATTTCGATGGTTCGGACAACATTTTCGGCCTTAAGAATGCATACCCCAGAAAATATTTACCCTTCCGTTGTAGTAATATCCGATAGCTATTTATAAGAGCAAAGTCTATGATCCCTAGCCATACAGAACTGCTAAGGCAAAGGGGTCGAAAAGTCTCCAATGTGCGTTTTATCAAATTTGATTTTTTTTTCCCGTGTTACGGACGACATTTTAGTCTTTAAGAATGCTAGTCCCAAAAATTCTTTACCCTGCCGTTGTAATACTATCCAAAAACTATTCATTGGGGCAGCGTTTATATTACATGTACCTAGCCATAAAGAACAACCGTGACAATGTGTCGGAAGGGTGGTGTCCCCAATGCGATTTTAACGAATTTGGCATTGTTTCTATGGTTCTGACGAAATTTTCGGCCTTTAAGAATGCTTACCCCCATAAATTCTTTATCCTCCCGGTGTGGTACTATCCAATAGCTATTCATAAGGGCAGCGTCTGTAATGCCTAGCCATAAGGAACAATCGTAACTATTGGTCGGAAAGTGGTGTGTAACTATATTGTGATTGAGAATTAAAGTATCTTGAAATCTTGAGCGAGAAACGTTTGCTAGATTAAAGTAAAAGGTGAAAATACAAACATGCATTTTTATTACATAATCAGTTATGAATGCTTGTTCAACATATCCGTTGGGAAAAAATCATAAAAAATATTCTATTGTATGATTTACTTTTATTAATATAATCATATCAGAAATTCCTAAAATATAAATCGTATATTTTAATTTAAAATTTACACGGCCGATCACGTTACTTTCTTAATTATTAGTTGGTTAATAGCTACACAAAACAGTCGTCCATCCGCTTTAAATCACATTAATAGATGATTAACCAACAATTAAGACTTAAAACGAGATTAATTCCACTCCCGGCATGCAATTAGACTAAAACTACATCGGCAAATTGTGTTCACGTGAGATTCACCTCAAGCGAGCTTATACATGAAACTCACGTGAAATTTTTCATGTGAAATTCACGTGAATTAACAATGTTTTAGATTTTAACGAGAGAAATTTATGTATTACTGAAAAATTATTACACCAGGGTTTTCGATATCACAAACTAGTCAAAACATTTACTAAATGTTATGATCGGTATAAGGACATCATTCTTAAATAAAGCTCAACATGCAGACTTCTTATACGTTCAGGTATTTCACATCCAATATTTAAAGGAAATATTCTTTATAAAGCACAAAAATGTCAGTATTCACCTCAAAAACTGACAAAACCTTTACATAGACTTATTAAGAAGGGATATAGTTACGATACTGTTGTCAAGTCATTAAAGATTGCATATTTTGGCGTTAATATTGATTCACTTATAGGGTCTTTACATCGTAACTAAACACACTTATTATTAATAAACCAGTTGTTGGCATGAGACGGGTTATGTTCTTCTCATATATGTTATGATGGTATGATACTAAAGCCCTCACGGGGAGCATTTTGCCTGATATTCATATGATGAAGACATAATTTTTCAATCAGTTTAATTGAAGTCTGGAGCTAGCATGTCAGTTAACTGCTACTAGTCTGATATTATTTATGTATTATTGTCATTTTGTTTATTTTCTTTGGTTATATCTTCTGAAATCAGACTCGGACTTCTCTTGAACTGAATTTTAATGTGCGTATTGTTATGCGTTTACTTTTCTGCATTGGCTAGAGGTATAGGGGGAGGGTTGAGATCTCACAAACATGTTTAACCCCGCCGCTTTTTTGCGCCTGTCCCAAGTCAGGAGCCTATGGCCTTTGTTAGTCTTGTATTATTTTAACTTTTAGTTTCTTGTGTACAATTTGGAGTTTAGTATGGTGTTCATTATCACTGTACTAGTATATATTTGTTTAGGGGCCAGCTGAAGGACGCCTCCGGGTTCGAGAATTTCTCGTTGCCTTGAAGACCTGTTAGTGACCTTCTGCTGTTGTCTGCTTTATGGTCGAGTTGTTGTCTCTTTGACACAATCCCCATTTCCATTTTCAATTTTATTCACGTGAACTTTTTAGTGAAATTAACGTGAATCGAGCTTCCTCTTTTTAAAATGAAATTAAAGTGAATTCAACCTCAATCACAGAAATTTCACAAGATTTGACCTTATTTAACATTCTTCTTGGTCTTGACCATGTGCGTTCATACTTCCATGCTATACACATGGAAAAAAGTATTGCAACACAAAATTCAAATTCAAATTAAAAAAACACTCTTTATTTTTTTTGTGATATAATTTGTTGAAATAGAACTAATAGTAGTTAAACATTATTTAAATATCACCTGAGTTTTATCAATAAATATCGACTCGATAAATTCTTATCTGCACATGCAGCTACTGTACTCGTAAACCATAAAAAAAGATGTTTTTATCCTAATTGTTTTCAACACTTTAAATAGCCAAGTTTATAAAGTTATGTGATTGACACCTTGCAATTTGTCATCCACAACTCATAACTGCAGCAAGATGGCAGATAATCCGCATGAGAGAAGCAAGTATGTCGCTTTGACAATTGCACGTATTGTTGGTTATCACCATTTCACTATAAGTCGTTTGAGAATAAAAATCCGGCAACAAACGATGTTAAAGACCTTCCAAGATCAACAAAATCCCCTATAACATCTGCTTGGGAAAATCAAGTATAATGAAGATTAGTCAGAAGGAAACCCATTGCAAACAATACAATCAAAAAAAGAGAGTGATGACCATACAGGGGCCTTTAAACAAGAACTGTTCAAGATCGGCTCATCACTACTGGTTACCATGCGATAAGACCATTTCGGGGACCTTTACCTACGAACAGACACGCAATTACCCGTATCCAATATAGTGCAGAGCTCGCCAAAGTTGGAAATAAGCATCATGAAGGAAGATCCATTGTTCCAATGGAATTCGGTTTGTCGTCCTTGGACCGATCGTAGCCCGAATTTGAACCATATCGAACATATATGGGACACTATTGGACGTAAAGTGCACGAAAAGAAACCCCAGTTCAAATACATCATAAAATAAACAAAACCCTTCGTCAGGAATGGTTGCTGCTACCTTAGGAACAAATTAGTCGACTTATGGCAGGAATCAGATGACGTTAAGATGCGGTTATCCCTTTGAATGGAGGCTGCGCACAAAGTACTAATTCTTTGGCGTCTAACGATCAACCATGATGTGAACAATCTTTTTGAAATATTTGACATTGTAAAGTTCGACTACAGTAAAAGTTTTAAAGTGCATTTTTTTGTACAAAAAACACTTAATTTTGTTATAAAAATTTTGGTTAGATAAAACATTTTTTCATACATTTTTGTTCGTTTTAATGTCAATGTTATCATTAACTACGTTTCAAAATTATTTTACAAATATTTTATCATATTCCATTCAAAATAAAAGATTGAATTTTCAAGTTTTAAAAAATCAAGGTGTTGCAATACTGTGTGTATATTTCTACTTTCTTTGTATCCAAATGTTTTTGATCTTAAACGAAGAAAGCAAGAAAATCATCACAGGTAATAAATAATATCCAGGGCACCTTAGTTCATTCCTAGAACTATTTTGGTTGTGTTCGATTCTCAATCCTAATTTGTAAATGATTTATGGACTGTGGTCATTTATAGATGTTTGCACTGATGTATATTTCATTTTAGTTGATTTTTATTATGTATGTGTGTATATTAAGTCATATTGTGTGGTCATCAGTTTTGACACAAACCAATCACATTATGGAAAAGTACCTGCACAAGATGCCAATTCTTTTTAAGAAGGTTTTGAAGAAGAAAAAAGCAGTTTATCTCGCAAAATATCCATGTAGCCGTTTAAAGCCAGAAACCGTTTCAGTGGTTGTCTTAAATGTCATCTTAACTAAAAAAAGAAAAAATATTCAAATAATTTGATGTTGATGGCTATTCTCGATTCATATTGTTATTGTTTATAGCCTCTGGTCAATTAAATAGATCATGGCATATCTTTTAGACAACTGTCTTTTGTTGAGGACTGCATGCATGTTAGCACCTAAATGCCTTCAGATGTTTTTGTTGTAGTATTGCTGTCTGATTGATGTATACAGTGAAGATCACTTCTAACCTCTCATTCGAACTGTCAGAATAATCTGTCATAGAACTGTTCTAACCTGTCCTAGAACAGTTCTACCTAGAACTGTCAGATTCAGTTCTAGGTAGAACTGACTAAATCAGTTCAAGGTAGAACTGTCAGGATCAGTTCTGGGGTAGAACTGTCCAAATCAAATCTAACCGTAAAACTGTCAGCAGAACTGACTAAATCAGTCAGGACTGTAGAACAGTTCTAAATGACTTCTCTGCAGTAAGGGCACTTTAGAATTTAGAAGAAAAAAATCAGTTCCACTTACTTTACTATATAATAGCAGATTTTCTATATTATTAAACGTTAATATACATGTACAAATATCGAAGTAGATAGAAGGTTATCCAACTCATCGGAGAAATATTTTTATAAGATTGCAAATGAAACATCATTGTTTACGTTTCTTCGTTCCCCGTTTTTAACAGTCTCTTCCTAAATATAACTCTGCATTAATTCATGGAATTTTAATCGTTATTTACATTCTTTGCCTTGGATTTACATTCATGATTTAAGATTCTGTTTTGACACTTTATTTACTTTACTTTTACTTTAGTCTGTACTGTTCCGCCTATATCAGACGACCCACTTTTCAGTGTGAATATCCTTAAATTGTTCAATGCACTAATATTGTTTGTTTATATACATTAACCACCAAGTTTTCCGGAGTTTCCAAAAGCTCACCAGTATAAATAGACCAGTCATAAGAGTCAGCGCATCTGTAATTAATTACGCACGATTTTTGACTTCTAATGAGATAACGGAATTTATTAGCATGAAAAGTTTGCAAGTCCAACATAGTCTGTATTTCGTATGGACAGTTTGAAACTAAGGTGACATCATCTGCGACTGTCGGCACTCCTACGTAGATTGAGCCAATATGATAACCTATACGATAGGTTTCGAGTGTAGTTAGAAGAGAGTTTATGAAAATCTTATAAGCGGTTGGGGAACAAACACCACCCTGTCTGACACCTTGAGATTCCAGGAAAGTTTTGGACGTTTGTCCTTGCCATTTGATATTAGAGTTCAGCCCTTTATACCAGTCTTTAAAAAGAAGCCAGTTGTCACCACATAGACCAGCTTTATTCATTTCACGAAGAAGACCATCATGCCAGACCACATCGAAAGCACTTTTAGCATCTGTGAGTGCAATAATAAGTGGATTCCCATTCTCTTTAGCCTCAGTATGTAATTCAGTAAAAATAAAAGCAGCAACAAGTGGTATTTCACCTTGAGTAAAGCCTTTCTGTAACGGACTTTGTATGTTGGAAATATTGTCCATATTCCTGACAAGATGTAATTTTTCACTTAATTTCCCAACGGGATTATTAATAGTAATTTTCCTGTAGGAACCAGGATCCTCTTTCGGTTTCCCCTTTTTCTTGAAAACAGGACAAGCAAGTCCATTTTTGAATATAGTTGGAATAATATGGTTTAAAAATGAGAATGTTATGATAGACCAAGTTTCGCTGGTTTTTAATTAAAGTATAGAAATGTTCATCATTTCTGTCAGATAACGACATTATATCAGTAAATTTAGACTGTCTCTTAGCAGATTCTACTTTCCTTTGTTCTGATCTAAGTTTCTTTTGAAATACTCTCATTTGTTGATAATGAATGCTTAGTTTATCTGATGTTCCCTCTTGTTTCCACATCCAATAATGATATTTACTACGATTTAAAATATCTGTCATATTCGGAGTCCAGTATCTACTATTTTGCTCACGTTTTCTACTATTAGGAGGTTGAAGCGAATCAGCAGTTTGGGTAATTATCTCACAGGCAGAGATGACAAATTCATCAAAGTTTTCAATTGATAGATTATCTATTTCAGTTATTTTTGACTGTAAATTTAATTCCAATAATCTCTGATATTCACATTTATCAATCTTATTCCAGTTAATACGCTGCAAATGTTTGCTTTTTGGAATAGCATTTGGTTTATCTGAAGTTTTTATTAAAACTGATACCATTATCGGATCATGAGTAGAAGTGTTAGCTGATTCACGGCTATAAGTACAGTATGTATTAATAATATCAAAATTCTGAATAAAATAGTCAATTTGTGACTCATCACGATTGTTAAAATGATAAAATGTACTACACTCGACACAGTTGTCAGGAAAACGTAGATTATTATTACGTAGAAAGTTTTTAAATCATTATCTCTAGGATGGTTCCTGAATATTGAGGCATTCATATCACCACCAATTAAAATATTAGCAGAGTCTCTATACTTTGTGACAATTTCGATAAGTTCGTCTAATACGGAAAGATAGTCATCACGGCTATAATTATTACTACGAGAAGGTAAATATACAGAAATTATCACCAGAGGTACATCAAAGTTCAAACGTATTGCAGCAATTCTATTACTTCCATCAAGCAGTTTTTCCAAATATGGACTATATTTATCATTTACGCAAATTGCAACTCCAGCATGCCCGCGTTTTCTGTCAACTACATCATCGATAATTCCATCGTCGAAACATTTTATATGACAGTTAAAATCGGTAAAATTAGTATACAAATTATCCTTCTCATGGCTATAGAGCCAGTGTTCTTGAAGTAAGATGATATCAGATCTTTTAATAAGTTTATAAAGATACACCAAATTAGAGGTCAGGCCTTCAAAGTTAAAATAAAAAATATTTAACAAATGTGTAGTTAAATTCTTGACTGATTCGATGGGAGAAATTGTGGACTCTGGATCTGAAATCTCGGGATCACTTGATATTGTCGATGGACATTTGGTTGACGGACATGATTCGGATGTCTTGTCGGAGGAGGGTGGTACATAGGTCTCTTTGGTGGAGAATAATTCATATGTGGCAGGTGTCTTTTCGGCGCACGAGTATAGCCTAAAAAAGGTGACTGTTCAGTATACGATATACTATGACCGGGCGATTGTTCATCTCCTGCCTCGTCATCACGCATTTCAAGCTCAGAATCAAATAAAATGTTCCTACAAGAGTCATTTGAAGGTTTCTCATACTTAAACTGGTCAGCAGTTTGATTATTTATCACTTTTTGTTTCTTCTTTCTTGTTCTCGGTTGTTTACGTCCATTATCTATTTTAAAGTCAATGAATTTATCAGCTAAATTTGAAATTTTATTGTCTTGTTTAAGTAGTTCAAATTTTAATGAACGTACACGTTGTTCCATGGCATATGATCTAGAGTTATCTTCTCGATTAAACGCAGATGGTTCATGTGCCGTATTGCTAGGTTTTTGTTGTTGTATCAGTAAGGAATGTTCAAGATCCTTTTTATCTTGCTCTAATTTAATAGTGAGGGCTCTGTTAGAAGTCAATTCCTTTTTCATTAATTTTATTTCAGAATCTTGCTTACAAATGAGTGATTCTTTGGTTTTAAGTTGCCTATCTTTTAGTCCAAGTTGAGATTTTAAATGTTTTATTTCCTCTTCTAAAATGTTAGTGTTATTACATATTGTTGCTGGGGTGGCACTAATGGTCACAGGAATAGGATATACGTTACAGTTATGTAAACCAGGCGGAGTGGAGTCCAGAACGGTGGGATGACTCAAGTTTGTAGAAGTATCGCTATTTTCTGAACGTGACCTAATACTTGTGGTTGGTTGTATACCAGTGTTTTCCGGAGCATGTTTCAATTGAGAAACAAGTAGATCTGACTGCAGTGATTTTAAAGTTTTGCAGCTGTTACAATTATATTGAAGTGATAAATTGTTCTCTATCTCATCAGCCTCCTTAACAGTAAAATTTTCACATTGATAATGAAGCCATTTATTACAGATCTCACATTCAACTGCCTTATCGTCAGAACTACAAAGATTTTCACATGTAGGACAGTAGTCATTTTGTCAGAAGCATTTATTAGTGACTCTAAAGATGTGGAAGCACTATTTTGTTTAGAATGTTGATACTGATCTTGTTGAATACTAGTATTAATGTCTGTTGTTCGAGTACAACTAGCCTAATTGGAGTTAAGATATGCTGTGCAACATTGTCTGATTTTACTGTTAATTGTTATGAAATCCTTGTTGTGGTCTAATACATTCAAGATATCAGGTAAGGTTGACGAAATAAAAACTGACATATGTAGCTGATTACCATTCAAAACTACTTTAGACGAGGTATTGTAAAAGTTTAATACATAGAGTTTGTTCTGTGCATCATTGACAACGACAGATTCAGAGACTACTGCTTTGTTTATGTCGGTGGTATTATTCCTTCTTAACGAGAGCCCCTGACCCTGAAGCACACTCAAGGACACGATTTTAAATTCCTCATAGGCACCGGCAGTGAATGTAAGCACTAAGTTACCAGAACTAAATTCAAGTACTACTGCGAATAATCGATTTGAGGCATCAAGTTTTTGACGAATTGCTTTGTTTTTATTTAGAGCATATTCAGCTGAGTGATCAGTTGTATTGACCTTAGATGACTTGTCACTTGTTGAGGCAACAGTTACAGCTTTACGTGCTGTCTTGGCAGGGGTATAGGCAGAACGTTTTGTTTTGACTCTGTCACTCCTTCTTCTTACTATCTCCATTGTTGTTTATTAACTTATCGATAGAAATTTGTGATATATATCATGAGGTAGTACTATGGATGTCAATGTAAGGTAATTTACTGCACACAGTTAAACCGGTTAAAAATTATGAGCAGTAAAACGCAACCGTTAAAATCGTTAAAAATATCCAAAACTAAAAGGACAGGTTCAATTAAAAATGCTATAAATCTGTTAAAAGGTAAAAAATGTTCTCTCTAAGGGTTGCTTATAAGGTCCGGTAAGACGAAGACAATAAATGTGGAGTATATATGAGTAAATATCAATTTACCAAAAAACTCAAGATGGCGTCGTCAGCAGATGCCGGTTTAACACATGATTCGTAGCTTTCCAAGTGAAATATGATGGTTTAAATGTTCAGGTAACATTAACGATTGTTTTGGAGTAGAGGTGGTGTTAATAAAACAATGTGTATATAAAATAATATGACTAAAACAGTAAAATAACACAATTTTCCTCTGCAGCTAGATAAGTGGGTCCGCCATGTTCGTCATCAAGTTCTCAGGGTTATACGATAGACCTATGTTCAAACAAAATGTGTACAGTGGATGAATTATGGGATATTAATGAAAAAAGTTTTGTATAGCGTAAAAAACCATGTACACTACATTTGTACCATCTCGTCAATTTAGCCAGACGTAGTATCCATAACGACTATAAATGATATCTGTGAGTCTGGAACGTCAGAAAAATATAGATCTGAACATGGATGAAACATTCGCCCCTGGACGTTAGGCTACAAACAAAATTCTTTGATTTCTTCAAATTATATTTACATGATTAACAGCATACTATTCCAAGAAGAGAACTTCTCATACATGTACTTTTCGTGTTTTTTTTTAAATAAAGTATAAGAATCAGTCATGTGAGTTTTGGATGATGCCGTTCAATATTTATGTTTAAAAAAACAAACCATCACTAACTACTGACTTAAAAAGTCACTTTTAGTGACGGTTCATTATTATGGATACAGAGAGGAAATAATGGTGCGCTAAATTGATGTGGTATACATTGTATTCCAAAGTTCAGGTGTCATCTTTATCATACGATCCATCCTGACATAGAAATATTATTAGTTTACAATGAAGCCATATATATTTACAAGATAATAAAAGTGTAAATATTTCAGTTTTGGTTGATTCTGTCACATACATGAATGGTCAGTTTTTGGTTCATGCTGTCAAATATGGTCAGTTTTGGTTGATGCAGACAAATAAGTTTGTTATATGAGTCAGTCTGAGATATCAAAACTACTGAAATTAGTTCACGATTCAAAATTTTGAATAAAAAGAGGACATGCTGGCACTATAAACTGATGCGAGCATAATTTCGTAGTCATTGTTTTCCAATATTGCTTTAATTTACATTAAACAATCCATCCTGATATAAAAATATAAGTGATTTACTTTGCGGCTATTAAGATTTACAGTATGTACATATAGATAAAGTGCAAATATGGTCCGTTTTGGTTGATACAGACAAATAACTTTGTTATATAATGTATCAGTCAGTCTGAGGTATGAAAACTACTGATATTTTTTTAATGATGCAATATTTTTAATAAAAAGAGGACATGCTGGCACTCTAAATTGATGCAAACGAAATAAGGTAGCATTGTGTTCCAATATTTCTATCATTTGTCTTATACAATCCATCCTTACATAAAAATATTACAGATTTACTATGCGACTATAAGAGTTACATAAAAAAGAGTAAATATGGTCAGTTTTGGTTGATGCGGTCAAATATGGTCAGTTTTGGTTGATGCTGTCAAATATGGTCAGTTTTGATTGATGCAGACAAATAATTCATTGATTTCCAATATTGCAGCTATCTATATTCTACAGTCCCTCTTGAACTAATATTATAACTTAATTATTGTGCAGCTATATAGGTTTACATAAAAAAAAAAGCAAATTTGGTCAGTTTTGGTTGATGCGGTCAAAAGACTTTATTACACGACTCAGTCTGAAGTATGAAAACTACTTATATTTGTTTACGATTCAATATTTTGAATAAAAGGAGTACATGCTGGCACTATAAGTTGATGCGAACAAAGTTTTGTGGTCATTATTTTCCAATATTGCTGTAACTTTAAAAAAGAAGAATTGGTATGATTGCCAATGAGACAACTGTCAACAAGAGACCAAAATGACAAAGACATTAACAACTATAGGTCACCGTATGGCCTTCAACACTGAGCAATGCCCATACCGCAGTCCCTCTTGACCTAAAATTATAACTAAATTACTGTGCAGCTATATAGATTTGCAGAAAGAAAGAGCAAATAATGTCAGTTTATATTGATGCAGTCAAAAGATTTTCGTTAAACCATGTAAACAGGTCCGTTCGAGGTATGAAAACTACTTGTAAACAAATATCACATTTGTATACGCTTCACTATTTTGAATAAAAAGAGGACATGTTAGTTCTATAAATTGAGTGCAAACAAAATTTTGAAGTCATTGTTTTCCAATATATCTGCTGTCATTTTTACAATACATCCTTGCCTAAAAATATAACAGGATTACTGCAGTGTACGGCTAAATGTATATAAATTTACATGATGAAGAGCAAATATGGTTAGTTTAAGTTTAATTTAAAAACATATTTATTTATAATAGTGGATTGGGAAACAAGTTATAAGATCGAAAGCTTAATAATAGAGGAACAAAATGTATATAGGCAATATGTTCCGCAACGCATATTAGAGGAGTAACGAAGGACTTAAATATCGAAATACGCGTGAAGACTGAGAATAGCCAATTTTGAATAATGAAATAGAAATTTTGAATAATAAAATGGAATGGCAGGACCCTTCAGCCCCTAATTACAGATATATATTATACCTCGATCGAAAGCTTATTAGTATAGGAACAAAATGTAAATAGTCAATATGTTCCACAACGCATATTAGAGGAGTAACAAAGGACTTAAATATCGAAAAACGCGTGAACATGGAGAAATAGCCAATTCTGAATAATGAAATGGAAATTTTGAATAATAAAATGGACTGGCAGGACCTTTCAGCCCCTAATTACAGATATATAATATATCTAAATCGAAAGCTTATCAAGAGAGGAACAAAATGTATCAGGTCAATATGTTCCGCATCGCATATAGGAGTAACGAAGGACTTAAATATCGAAATACGCGTGAACATTGAGAAATAGCCAATTTTGAATAATGAAATGGAAATTTAAAATAATGGAATGGACTGGCAGGACCCTTCAGCCCCTAATTACAGATATATATTATACCTCGATCGAAAGCTTATTAATAAAGAACAAAAAGCATATAGGCAATATGTTCCGCAACGCATATTAGAGGATTAATGAAGGACTTAAATATTGAAATACGCGTAAACATTGAGAAATAGCCAATTTTGAATAATGAAATGGAAATTTTGAATAATGGAATGGATTGGCAGGACCCTTCAGCCCCTAATTTCGGATATATATTATACCTCGATCGAAAGCTTATTAATACAGGAACAAAATGTATCTAGTCAATATGTTCCGCAACGCATATTAGAGGAGTAACGAAGGACTTAAATATCGAAATACGCTTGAACATTGAAAAATATCCCATTTTGAATAATGAAATGGAAATTTTGAATAATAAAATGGACTGGCAGGACCTTTCAGCCCCTAATTACAGATATATAATATACCTCAATCGAAAGTTTATCAAGAGGGGAACAAAATGTATCAAGTCAATATGTTCTGCAACGCATATTAGAGGAGTAACGAAGGACTTAAATATCGAAAAACGCGTGAACATTGAGAAAAAGCCAATTTTGAATAATGAAATGGAAATTTTGAATAATGGAATGGACTGGCAGGACCATTTAGCCCCTAATTACAGATATATATTATACCTCGATCGAAAGCTTATTAATAGAGGAACAAAACGTATATAGTCAATATGTTCCGCAACGCATATTAGAAGAGAAACAAAGGACTTAAATATCAAAATACGCGTGAACATTGAGAAATAGCCAATTTTGAATAATGAAATGGAAATTTTGAATAATGGAATGGACTGGCAGGACCCTTCAGCCCCTAATTACAGATATATATTATACCTCGATCGAAAGCTTATTAATATACGAAACAAAATGTATATAGTCAATATGTTCTGCAACGCATATTAGAGGAGTAACAAAGGACTTAAATATCAAAATACGCGTGAACATTGAGAAATAGCCAATTTTGAATAATGAAATGGACATTTTGAATAATGGAATGGACTGGCAGGACCCTTCAGCCCCTAATTACGGATATATATTATACCTCGATCGAAAGCTTATTAATACAGGAACAAAATGTATATAGTCAATATGTTCCGCAACGCATATTAGAGGAGTAACAAAGAACTTAAATATCAAAATACGCGTGAACATTGAGAAATAGCCAATTCTGAATAATGAAATGGAAATTTTGAATAATGGAATGGACTAGCAGGACCTTTCAGCCCCTAATTACAGATATATGTTATACCTCGATCAAAAGCTTATTAATATAGGAACAAACTGTATATAGTCAATATGTTCTGCAACGCATATAACAGGAGTAACGAAGGACTTAAATATCGAAATACGCGTGAAGACTGAGAAATAGCCAATTTTGAATAATGCAATGGAAATTTTGAATAATGGAATGGAATGGCAGGACCCTTCAACCCCTAATTACAGATATATATTATACCTCGATCGAAAGCTTATTAATACAGGAACAAAATGTATATAGTCAATATGTTCCGCAAAGCATATTAGAGGAGTAACGAAGGACTTAAATATCGAAATACGCGTGAACATTGAGAAATAGCCAATTTTGAATAATGAAATGGAAATTTTGAATAATGGAATGGATTGGCAGGACCCTTCAGCCCCTAATTTCGGATATATATTATACCTTGATCGAAAGCTTTTTAATACAGGAACAAAATGTATCTAGTCAATATGTTCCGCAACGCATATTAGAGGAGTAACGAAGGACTTAAATATCGAAATACGCTTGAACATTGAAAAATATCCCATTTTGAATAATGAAGTGGATATTTTGAATAATAAAATGGACTGGCAGGACCTTTCAGCCCCTAATTACAGATATATAATATACCTCAATCGAAAGTTTATCAAGAGGGGAACAAAATGTATCAAGTCAATATGTTCTGCAACGCATATTAGAGGAGTAACGAAGGACTTAAATATCGAAAAACGCTGTGAACATTGAGAAAAAGCCAATTTTGAATAATGAAATGGAAATTTTGAATAATGGAATGGACTGGCAGGACCATTTAGCCCCTAATTACAGATATATATTATACCTCGATCGAAAGCTTATTAATAGAGGTATATACATTGTAGGAGCACTATATTGTATGTTAACCACCGACGGTAGGTATAGACAAATACTGTTGATAGACGGTATATGGGAGCACTATATTGTATGTTAACTACCGACAGTAGGTATAGACTAATACTGTTGATAGACGGTATATAGGAGCACTACATTGTACGTTAACTACCAACAGTAGGTATAGACTAAAACTCTTGATAGACGGTATATAGGAGCACTATATTGTATGTTAACCAGCGACGGTAGGTATAAACAAATACTGTTGATAGACGGTATATAGAAGCACTATATTGTATGTAAACCACCGACGGTAGGTATAGACAAATACTGTTGATAGTAGGTATATAGAAGCACTATATTGTATGTTAACTACCGACAGTAGGTATAGATAAATACTGTTGATAGACGGTATACAGGAGCACTATATTGTATGTTAACTACCGACGGTAGGTATAGACAAATACTGTTGATAGACGGTATATAGGAGCACTATATTATATGTTAACCACCGACGGTAGGTATAGACAAATACTGTTGATAGTAGGTATATAGAAGCACTATATTGTATGTTAACTACCGACAGTAGGTATAGATAAATACTGTTGATAGACGGTATATGGGAGCATTATATTGTATGTTAACCACCGACGGTAGGTAAAGACATTATACTGTTGATAGATGGTATATAGGAGCACTATATTGTATGTTAACTACCGACAGTAGGTATAGACAAATACTATTGATAGACGGTATATGGGAGCACTATATTGTATGTTAACCACCGACGGTAGGTATAGACAAATACTGTTGATAGACGGTATACAGGAGCACTATATTGTATGTTAACTACCGACGGTAGGTATAGACAAATACTGTTGATAGACGGTATATAGGAGCACTATATTATATGTTAACCACCGACGGTAGGTATAGACAAATACTGTTGATAGACAGTATATAGGAGCACTATATTATATGTTAACCACCGATGGTAGGTATAGACACATACTGTTGATAGACGGTAAATAGAAGCACTATATTGTATGTTAACTACCGACAGTAGGTATAGACAAATACTGTTGATAGACGGTTTATGGGAGCACTATATTGTATGTTAACCACCGACGGTAGGTATAGACAAATACTGTTGATAGACGGTATGTAGGAGCACTATATTGTATGTTAACTACCGACAGTAGGTATAGACAAATACTGTTGATAGACGGTATATGGGAGCACTATATTGTATGTTAACCACCGACGGTAGGTATAGACAAATACTGGTGATAGACGGTATATAAGAACAATATATTGTATGTTAACCACCGACGGTAGGTACATGTATAAACAAATACTGTTGATAGGCGGTATATAGGAGCACTATATTGTATGTTAACCACCGACGGTAGGTATAGACAAATACTGTTGATAGACGGTATATAGGAGCACTATATTGTATATTAACTACCCACAGTAGGTATAGATTAATACTGTTGATAGACGGTATATAGGAGCACTATATTGTATGTTGACCACCGACGGTAGGTATAGACAAATACTGTTGATAGACGGTATATAGGAGCACTATATTGTATGTTAACTACCGACAGTAGGTATAGACAAATACTGTTCATAGACGGTATAAAGAAGCACTATATTGTATGTTAACTACCGACAGTAGGTATAGACAGATACTGTTGATAGACGGTATATAGGAGCACTGTATTGTATGTTAACTACCGACGGTATGTATAGACAAATACTGTTGATAGATGGTATATAGGAGCACTATATTGTATGTTAACCACCGACGGTAGGTATAGACAAATACTGTTGATAGATGGTATATAGGAGCACTATATTGTATGTTAACTACCGACGGTAGGTATAGACAAATACTGTTGATAGACGGTATATAGGAGCACTATATTGTATGTTAACCACCGACGGTAGGTATAGATATATACTGTTGATAGACGGTATATAGGAGCACTATACTGTGTGTTAACCACTGACGGTAGGTATAGACAAATACTGTTGATAGACGGTATATATTCATTTGAATATTCAAGTACTAAATTACAGAAATCGCTTAAATTTTATAATAGTTAAGTTTAAGTACAGCTTATTAAAAAATTATAATAAAAAATATAGGCCACCGATGAGTTAAAAAAGATATTACATTTCTAATGCCAAAAAATGGCATTTTGCACCAAAGGGAGATAATTTGGAGCTTTTTCAATGATATATACATTTTAAAAGTCATCTGGGGCCAAACCGAATTGATTGTTTTGAATTATTTGGTGTACCATATGATAAAGTAACAACTAATAAAGTTATAAATAAAATGACTTATGAAAAAAAAATATTAAATATTTTTCTGAAATTGTTATACCCTAGAGTCTCCTTAAATGTCATTTGATCTCTATTGGAGAAATGTCTCATTGGAAATCAGACTGCTAAGTGCTTCTTATTTTTATATCAACCCAGCCATATTATACCCGTCCAATATCAGGAGCTTGTACATAGTTCAGTGGTTGATGTTGGTTCATATCCGTCATTTTTATTTTTCATAATTTTTGTTTTTATAAATTAGTCTGGTATATTTGACGTTCGAATTGATGCTTTGTTTCAAATTTGGTTAGTGTTGTCTTTTATAGATTACTATAACATGTATAGGGTATGGGTTTTCTCATTTATACTTACAGGTCATCAATGGCCTCTAATAAGTAATTACAATGCTTACATCCACTAAATTGAACTCTGATGGATAGTTTTCTCATTCATCATACCACATCTTATTTTTATAAGTATTTAATCATTATTCAAGGACAAAAACTTTTATAACAGTGGACTTACCATTTAGGCTTTGTTGACCTCTGTAAATCTAATTTTGTTGATAATTTCTTCTGTTTATATTTTCGCCTTTATCTTTAATGTTCTTGCTTCTTGCCCTACACATAAAAGGGTAAACCTCATTTAATGACAAAAATAATATACAACTACTGTCTTTTAATAAGGTAAATATGCGGTTTTATTGACTTTTGAAAAACTGATATTCACTGAGGCTGATGTCCGAAGTGAATATCAGTTTTTCAAGCGTCAATTAAACCCCATATTTACCGAAACAAAAGCCAGTAATTGTTTTATTCCATATTCCGAGAGAAGAAAACATATACCAAAACAAATTTTACATGAAACATTTTACCATAACGTTGCATGTAAAAGCGCCTGATGTTAAGCGCGGTGAATAACACTTTCCCAGGTGAATATGCTTTTTTTTATTCAAAATCCAATTCGTATAGAGAAACCTACTAAAATAATACCAATATGGAATAACTACTATTACATAATTAGTAGGCAACTGAAAATTTTGCCTTATTTGTATATAACGTCAACTTACTCATCATTCTTGCTGTTCAATATCTTGATTATTATCATTATTCTATGAATATGAGGTCACAGTAAAATTAACCCTGGCAGGCAGACATCTTCTTTTTTTATATGATACCTTGTAGTCATTCTATACAACAACAAGTAGACCTATGCTTAGAAAATCTGATAAAATGACAAACCCAAGAAAACTTATCATTGACCAAAGAACCATAAAATGCGGTCATGGTTATATGAATCTGACATTCAAACATGCACACCTTACAATTGTTTCATATTTACCAAATATAATCTACCTGTAACTTTAAACATATATGATAAACTGACAAAACAATGCAGTGTTTCATTGCCCAATGAACCATGAAAATGAGGTCAAGTTCATATAAAATATGGCAGACAGACATGTGCATCTTTCAATCTTTTCATTCACTAAATAAAGGGGCCTTATTGCTTACAGTATCCGGAAAATAGACCAAACCACAAAAACTAAACATTTTCAAAGTTCCTTATACCCTGCCAATTTGTTATGGATGTGCCTGTTCCAAGTCAGGATCCTATAATTCAGTGATTGTCGTTTGTTTATGTGTAACATATCTGTTCTTCAATTTTTAGTACATAAATAAGGTTGATAGTTTTCAACTTTCAACTTGGCTATCATGTGTAAAATCATACAAGTGTTCGGTAAACAGGAAGTTGTCCAGCGATGAATATGAAAACGCATCACACGGTATAGCTGACTTATATAAACCCTGAAACCAAATTTCAGAAATCCTTGTATTGTAGTTCCTGAGAAAAATGGGACAAAAAAATATTCATCGGACGGACGGACTGATGGACTGACGGAAGGATGGATGGACAGAGAGAGAGGTAAAACAGTATACCCCCCCTTTTTTAAAGTTGGGGTATAATTTTAAAACAGGGGTATAAAAACCCTTGCAAGATGTCAAAACAAAAAGAAGTAACCTAATTCTTACTTGTTAGGAGCTACCAAAAAAGATTTATTTATTGTCGGTTATACATATATCAATACAACATAAGCTCTGTAGAGCTTTTATCCCACATACATATACGACAAGCACAATACATGAAACATAAAGCTCATCACTGAATAGAAGTCTCAGATAGAGGGAGACAGGGTCAACCGAACTCCCCTATTCAACCTGAATGTAGGACAGAAAGTCACAGGACAAAAAGTCACGGTCAAAAAGTCACACATTGTCACAGGACAAAAAGTCACAATTCAGTTTTGAGATTATTTTTCTTTGAACAAGAAAACACTCTTTTTGTATTTTTCTTGAAGTTTTATACATGAACATGATGTAGCAACTTAAATGTAATTTAAATTTATTAAAACAAATAAATCGGTGCATTAGGTTTGCGCACATTACCATTACATTTGCGCACAAAAATCATTAGGTTTGTGTGCAGCTTTTGATTACATTTGCATGCATTTTTTTACATGTAAATATATAAAAAAAGTTATGGTATGATTGCCTTTTACAGCTGACTATCATGACTATGCAGCATGGGCTTGCTCATTGTTGAAATCCGTACAGTGACCTATAGTTGTTAATGTCTGTGTCATGTTGGTCTCTTGTGGACAGTTGTCTCATTGGCAATCATACCACATCTTTTTTATTGGCTCATTGTTGAAGGCTGTAAAGACCTATAGTTGTTAATGTCTGTGTCATTTTGGTCTCTTGTGGACAGTTGTTTTATTGGCAATCATACCTCATCTTCTTTTTTATATTATGAATAATTTCCTTAAATCAAAAATGAGTATATGTAATAAAAAGAAGATATTTCAAAATCTTTTTCGTTTATATTCAAACAATTGTCAACAAATTGTTTGTGACTTTTTGCATGTTTTGTCCTATCAACTTTGTGACTTTATGTCTGACATTAGTCCAAATAATTATGACGTTTTTCTGAGACGTAGGAAGGCGTCCCAGAAAAAAAAAGTAGCCTTGCCAGACGTTATAATTATTTGGACTAGTCTGACATGTGTCTGACTTTTTGTCCTGTAACTTTTTGTCGGAATGTCCTGTGACTTTCTGTTCGTTTACCTTCCATCTTAATCAGTGAACTGAATAATTGTTTTTTGCAGAAGTCCAGGGAATGTTAAAACAAGTGAAACTGCGAGCTACTGCTCACTGATGATAATACCCCGCCGCAAGTGGATAATATTAATAGTGTAAAAATATGCAAGCGTTCGGTAAACAGGAAGTTGTCGAGTGATGAATCTGAAAACGCATCACACGGTATAGCTGACTTATATATATCCTGAAACCAAATTTCAGAAATCCTTGTATTGTAGTTCCTGAGAAAAATGTGACGAAAATTTTCAACTTGGCTATATATCATGTGTAAAATCATACAAGTGTTTGGTAAACAAGAAGTTGTCAAGTGATCAATCTGAAAACGCTTCACACGGTATAGCTGACTTAGATAAACCCTGAAACCAAATTTCAGAAATCCTTGTATTGTAGTTCCTGAGAAAAATGCGACGAAAAATATTCATGGGACGGACGGACTGACGGAAGGACAGGCAGAGGTAAAACAGTATACCCCCCCCCCCTTTTTTTAAAGCGGGGGTATAAAAATCACATGTGTAAATTGAGAGTCAACACTTACACATGGACTACACAATACTTTTTCAGAATGTCAGCAAAAAAGATTCACTGGTGATAGGGGAGTGTAACCGATGAATTGATCCTGAATCAGATAAGATTTTCCCGGTACGTCTAAACACCGCTCAGGAGGACATCCTGAGTGCACACATGCAGGACATACAAAGTGCACTCATGACCTATATAGTTGTCGTATCTGCACACAGGATGGATGTATACATTCGTTATACACTTCTCATTTTAGAGTTAAATTTGCAAGTAACGGCCGGGGAACCTCTTAAGATTTTAAAATAATAATGCTACTAAAAATATATTATTTCCCCCATGTTTCGCATTTTTTCGCTATAATTATTAAATCTTTTAGTGAATATAAATGATGACGAGGGCCTCACGAATAAATATAAATATGAAATACTTGAACATCGATTAGCATAGATCGAGCAGCAGAATAAACTTGCGCTCCACAATGACATAAATCTCGAAGTTATTTACGATCATTTACGATAATACAGACTGTGCTCCTGAATAAAGTTGTTAAATACATTAATTTGTGTTTTTTAATTCTACAAGAAATTTGAATCAAATGCTAATTACGCACCATTTGCTGAGCAGAGAATCATTCTAAGCCAGGAACAGTCTATACTAACTGACAACGGTAAGATAGAAAGTCTCTGTAAAAAGGCAGTCAAATCCAACAGAACTGTAACTTAATGATACATGTACATCAAGTTCCAACACCTCACCAAGCACCCTTGCCTTGCACACTGAGATGGCAAACTGGTGTGTGTCAGTATTTTAATATAAAACTGCGTAGGTTCATATCGTTTGATTCAACGTTCGTTTGGATATTTTTTTAGGATCGTTGTAAAATTATATCTAAATCTTTGTTAAAATACGATTTTAAATTGTTCAATTCTTTGTATTTCATAATTTTGTCAAAGTCTACTTTTTAAAGTTTTAAATTTTAAAGAAAAAATGAATATTCCATTTTGATTTGAAGAAAATCTTTTTGAACTGTCATGACATGGTGTTGCAAAGCTGATTACAGGTAACTATAACATACAGTAATTTTCCATTACGACAGTGCGTGTATTCTCGGTGTGTATAACGTATAGTTTTCTACAGCACATCCTGTCTACGTGTACTACAGATTGATGACATTATACAACATTTCTGTTGTTAAATGTGATAAGGTATCTGTGTCCATTCCCTATTTCAACACCACTAATTTTTCGAGAAAAAAAAATCAAAACATCATTTATATGAAATTAAGAAGAAAAGTAGCAAATATAAACTACAGTAATTGCGCACTGAGTAAACATAATTTCAATTTTGCATGAAAAAAAAGGTGAGAAAACGTATACATACATGTATGAAGATGTGTTTAAAAAGACCCATTGGCTTTATTTCACACTAGGACCAAAGATAAATAGAACTAAGCAATGGTTGATCCAGAAATTTTCATAAGTGGGGACTCATTGACTACCTTAGAGGGGTCACGTCCAGTCATGCTTCCGTGATTCCCTATATAATCTACCATTTGTTTCTCATGATTTAGGGGGGGGAGGGAACTAAACCCGCCTCTGCTAATTGGGAAGTCATTTGGTCTGATAAGGGGGGAGGGGGTGGTTCCAACCATATGTCCCCATTCAAATGCATTGATCGTTCAAAAAAGGGGGGTGGTTATGCCAAAACCTGCAAATATATCCTTGATTTTAGGCAGAAAGAAACATTTATATTCGGTGATTTTTACACTAAACGTTTTCGTAATTTGTTTTAAAAATGTTAATAAGTACATGTACATATGATAGTTTTATCAAGGATTTGTATAGTAACTGGTTTAATAAAGTCTCCTTGATGAAATTTAAATGGGGAGACGCTAATTAATAAACTATCTATCTATCGGCATGCGCCGTTATTTGGAATACGTCACGGATGACCGATGATCATATTCAATATAATCATTTGAATTTGGTCAATTGATCTTTAATAATTAGGACTAATTGGTGATGGCAGAGAATATGTCTCTGGTGATGGTTATAAACACATAGAAGTAAACTTTGCAAAAAAAAGGTTTCCTTGGAAAAATTTATAAAAATATATGAATATGCTAGATAAATTTTTCTTTCCGAATTAATAATTAAATACGTTTAGAAATAACAAATTTTCACAGTTGGGAAGTTTTCAATTCAAGTTATTTCATTTTGAAAACGTTGAGAAATATAGATCTTATTCGATGTACAATGTGGGCCGCTTGGAGATCACAATTCTATAAAAAGAATCCCTATTTTAGTCGAAATTAAACTGTATATCTTCTTTTTTCAAAACTCCTGAAATAATTTAACATTATCTATAGAGAGCTTACATATGCAAACTTTTTAGAATTATGTGAGCGTAAATAAAATTTGTTTATTACCCCCCCCCTTTTTTTCCTTCTATAAAATTTATAATTGTAAACGATTTTGTTTCTTAATTTGTGTTTGCTAATTAACTTGGGTTCATGCTGTCAAAAATCAAAAATGTCTCCTTGTGTATCAGTTATTGATAAAAAAATATTTGAAGCCGCCAGACGAATAAGTTACGTCTAAACACCGCCCAGGACCTCCTGGGGGCACTCATGACATACAAAGTGCACTTAGGACCCTTTATAGTCGTCGTATCTGCACACAGGATGGATGTATATATATTCGTTATACGCTTCTTATTTTAGAGTTAAATTTTGGTAGAATTTGAAATCGAACTTAGATAGATACGTTAATTCTTATAAAATAATGAGGGCACGTGTCACTGATTACACAACTACTGAGCCATGAATTATCCAATCAACAAAATTGATTGGATTATCTTTATTGTTGTTTATAGATTGTGTTGTTAGTACAGTGTGACCATGCGGGAAGTAATAGTGTGACGTTTAAAATGAATATCACGATGTTTTAAGATTTTCGTATTTGATTAAAATTTCGTTCCATAAATTTTTTAGTTTTATTCTTAATTTTATTATCCTGTCCTGGACCAGTAATTTATTCTTTGCACGAGTCTGAAAAGGGAAATAAATGTTCATACTTTTCAAGAATTTATATTAATAAAAGTTTTGTATATGGAACCCGTTCTTAACTGTAAAAGCCGTACTTTTCAAACAATCAAACTCATATACATGTAGTTGGATGTTATTTCTCATTTTTATCGAACTTGTCCGGGAATTTTATTTTTGAGTTATACGAATGTTTTAAGAAATCCGCATTTATTAAGTTTTTTTTGTTGCTCTAATTAAAGTCGTTTTGTCCAGTTTCACAAGCCTGAAACGAATTACAATGTGAAAATAAATTCTGAAAATGAACTTGTCTCCGTTTTCGTCTCCGTTTTTGTTGTTGAAAATTATGATATTTTGGGTATAATTATTTATATTTTGGGTATAATTATTTATATTTTGGGTATAATTTTTTCAATATGTAAGTTAGATTGTAGTAAGATTCTAAACTTAATTGTAAAAAAAGATTTTTGTTTAAAGCGAGAAAGACTATTTCGAAGACAGTTTATTGACACGAAATCCGTTCAAACCACGACTAAGTCTTCGTTAAGGTTAAACTGAATATTGTACATAATTGTCTTCTCTTGTATAATGGTTTGTTGAGAATAAAGATATACAAATTAATAAAATTTGATATTCAGTTAACAGGTGTTTGTTTAAAAACTTGATTTAGAGAGAGATAA
>NW_027268527.1:0-10141 GCF_963676685.1 Mytilus edulis | reverse complement strand
TGTCTTTTTGACCCATTGCCCATTTCCATTCTCAATTTCATAGAATGTTGTCTTCAATGCACCATATTTCGTTTGTCTCAAAAGTATTGATACAGTCTGGTATATGAAAACTATCAAGCCAGCCACATTACATATATATAAGTGTTTTGAAACTTTTGATTGGAGGACGTAACAATCCTAACTCCACAATTAACTTAATTAAGTCCTCTCTCCATACCTTTCTCCTACATTTGTTTAATTATTATATATCTATATTCTGATAAACCTTTGTCAATACAATGGTATACAGAAGTTCCATGTAATAAAAATAATAAAAAGCTCTTTTCTCCTACATTTTTTATTGTGACCATGACCAAACACAATCTTCTTGCTACCACATACATGTACATACATGTACACTAGACAGAGTCGCTGCCAGTGAACTTTAAATAAAACTTTAAACAAAGAATTTAATTCTTTCTCTTATATACTTCTTTTTTTTAAATAAATAAAATAGGCACAAAATTCCCTGTAGTATATATAATTACTAAATAACATAAGTTTCTAATTGAGTTACATGTTATCAACGGACTAAAAGTATTGAGTTATTGTGAAGGTTATAACACCCCAAACTAACTAACCTATGCACTAAGCGTGATAATCATATACATTTCTACAGGTTCTGAGAAGACCCCTACCAATTAGTTTTACATAATGTGCATGTGAAGAGACAATTAAATCTGTTTTCCCCCTAACCTAATGACATGTGTCTCATATTGATCATACAACTAAATGAAATTTGAACTGATTTAATTGATTCAATGCTCTGTTTAATTGATTCTTAAGTCATTTAAAGACAAAAGATTTCACATTAGGAAACACTTAACTTTTAATTACTAAACATTCCTTGGATGTACAACATATCTTGTAAAACAATTCCATGGTTAAGTGTTAAAATGAGAAGATAGAATGTATATATGTCTGCTTATAATATTTGGCTTTATGCATCAAGCAATCAGGCTGTGTGGGTACATTCCCTCAGTTCCTAATCAAATTTCAATTTCCTGATCTGGAGAAAATATATTTATATAAAACTTTTCAAAGTAAATATCTTCATCAACAGGGAATAAGTTACAGGTTTGCAGTTGTAAATCTTTCCTTGTTAATATGCCAGCACCCACCACAACACAATTCATATATATTTCTGTTAATTATTAAACGATTGCAAGAAACTGATACATTTCTTTGGCTGTTAATTTACAGTATAATGAATTGATTTATCTTTCATATGTTACATAAGAGACTAATTCTGAAGATTCCTTTTATTTGAATTAACAATTTTTCGTTAATTTGTTTATTATAGTAATTTATTAATGCTTGAATTGCTTGAAAGAAAGAAAATTGCCTAAAAATATCTAAAATTTAATCGTGGGGATGCAATGCCTCAATAGAAGGCAACCCACAACCCTCTTGATTGCAATTTTTTTATATAAATATATCATAGGGTTTTTACTATATATATATATATATATATATATAAAGTATAAAATCTTCCAAAAAGATCTTGCCACTTACTGTCTTCTATTATTGGGAATTATATGCTCCTTTTTAAAAATCCTGGCCATGTTCCTGATAATATACTTTAAAGGACAGTAATCAAATTGAGAAGGGTAATGGGGAATATGTCAAACAGACAACAACCTGACCAAAGAGCAGATAACAGCCAAAGACCACCTAACAAGAAAATTCCGCACCCAGAGGTGGTCCTCCGAAGCTGGCCCCTAAATAAAATTGTGTGCTTGTTTAGTGAAAATGCCTAAATGGATGTCTGTGACACTTAAACTCCAAAACATATAAATGAACTAAAATTAAAAAACATACAAGACTATAACAAATGCCACAGGCTCCCAAATTGGGAAAGGTGCAAAAATACGGCAGGGTTAAACATGTTTTGTGAGATCTTATAGAATTAATAACACTTGACTTAAAAATTCATGTGGCCTTTTTATGATGAGCCTTTTATAGATGAAACATATATATATGTATTACAATTTAAAAAAGTTCATTTCAAAGATTCTCATTAACATAGCAGTACATGTAATAGTAGATCAAATTCTGTGTTGTATTATCTAATATAAACAAGTACCATATATGTACACATTAAAACATTATGTGGAATATCTACTTGGCAGTGTTATCAGAACCTACCTTTTTCCTTATTCCTATTTCCTCCTTATCAAATTCCAAATTCCATTCAAATAACACTTTATCATTTACAAAAATAGACCTTCACAATATAATATTTACTCTTTCTCTTTTCAAAAATAAATGAATAAATCTATAAACCTGGATAAAACATCATACCTCGATTAATCTTTAAATAAATATTAGATATAAATTATAATTCATTGCCTAATCAACCTTTCCTATATAAACATATTTGTAGGACAAATCACTTTCATAGAGATCAAGTTATTCATTTTAATTTTTAAAACTGTTTATTTTTGTATTTCAATCGCTTATAGAATCTTTTATCATTCTACAATGTATGTTAATCTTCAATCCATTGTCTGAAGCATTTAACTCCCTTTATTGAGGGTGACTGGCGGAAAAGATATGGTCAGTAAGGTCTTCTTCTGACCTACAGTTAGACCCTTGTCAAAGTGGGATGTCTAGTGTACTGTGCAGTATGTTCAAATATCAGTCTTTACGATGAACTGTTAAATCTACAGGCCGGAGCTCAATTTTTAAAATGTTTTAGTTAGATTCTGTTGGCCTGTAGATATGATTTAACAGTCACGAGAGCAATTTTACAAGCCTGGGCTGCCAGGGCTGCCACTCAGCGTGAAGACTGCAAATATACAATGATGTCTGGTCCTAATGGGGACATTAAATTCAATGTCTACTGTCCCAATGTCTTCTGTAAAGAAAAGTGCCATGGTCTATGCACTGTAAGAAACCTTGAAACAACTCTTTGAGGGGTCAATCAAGTCACCGGGTTGTAAGGCAACATTTCTGTCCATATCCAAAACAATGACAACATATACCCTCACCTTTCTCATTGTAGTCCTAATTTCACCAACCTTCATCCTGGATGGCCACTATCACAGGACCTACCTGTGTGTTGTATGTATTGTGAATTTGTTTTGGTCCTGAACATGCATGAAATATTTGCCACTGGAAGTTAAACAAACAACAACCAATTATCAATATTATAATATTTACTAACAACAAACAAATGTAAACATTGACTTTGAATTCTTGACAGTCAGTGTACTGTATATATTTGATAGAATTTTAATAAAGACTCACCAGCAAATTTTGAAAAAGTAAAATCCTCCAAAAATGTTACAGTTTTACAATTATTTCACCTGTAACTTCCTGTGCAGGTAAACCTTTACAGGTAAAACAGGGTATGATAAATGACATATGATATATGGAAAACATTATTATATGTCAAAAAAATTCTGTGCATACTGTGTCATGCTGAGAGTTATTATGGTGGATCAGACAGAATAGAGGGAGGAATGTAATTAATCCATAGACTGTATGGAATATACACCTGTAGGGGTGTACTTGTGGCTATATGCTAAGTCAGCTATGTATTAAGAGTTTTTCATTTAGTCTTGTTTATTGCAGGTGGGTATTAGAAGAATGTTAATTTTTTGTTAATTAAAAAAAATCAACATCATCAACCTTGAGCTTAATCAGGCAATACAAATACATAACAATTAAGAGTCATAAAAGTTATAAAATATACAACCATTAAAAACATGTCAAGAACCCAGGGTTACAATTTATATTAGCATCTTTATCATTCACTATATGCCTTTTTAGATAGACAGCCCAGATATTGTTCACTAAAACATTGATTTAATAATAATGAATATAATCATATACTGATATATCAATTTATTGGTGAACGATAAACAACAAGAATGTAGGTGTTCATAAAACAGGGATGCCCCCCTCGCACTACCACTTTCGGTGATCAGTGGACCACAAAATAGAAGTTGACCAAAAAAAGATATTCTTCACCCAAAAGAATTGCATTGATACATAATCTTAACATTGTCCACCTGACACAGCCCTTTATCTATCCCCATTCTGAAGCAATCATGTGTGCATAAATAGCTGGAGGATTTCTTTAGTGTAGGGTAAAATTTGAATATTATGCCAATATAAATGGGTTGATTGTGGCAGATATGAAAATCTGCTATAAGTTTAAGCACATAATCCTACACATTTATAAATATGATTGTCTAAAATTTCAAGAATTCAGGTCGTCAAGTCCAGTGACGGATCCAGAACTTTTCCTAAGGGGGAAAAGGGGGGGGGGGGGGCTCCAGTCATGCTTAAATGATTCCCTATATAATCAACCAAATTTTCCCCACGAAAGGGCCCCCCCCCCCCCACCCCCCCCCCCCCCCCCCCCCCTGGATCCACCTATGAAGTGTACCCACCAATTATGCCCTGAGACACAATATGTTTAATCTTATAATAACATGCTCATCTAAGTTAAAAGATGTCCATGGGGTCTCTTATGACCAACATATGGGCAAACAAACATTTCTTTAGCTTGAAAAATCACAAATTTTACCATCTAACCCTCTCTAATATTAGAAAGTTCTGTAAAATTTGAATTGGACAAAGGATTTTGATAAAAAGGTTGTCCTTGAATTACATCTTAGTTTCTTACAATCTCTTTGTTTTTTCAAGGTAAAATCAATTGCTGTAATCCAATTGTTTGTTTACTAACTTTATATTAACATATACATGTACATGTATTAACATTATTGAGATGTTCCCTATTAATACCAGCTGAACTTCTACCGATATTTCTCAAGGTAAAACAGCATTAAGTTAGGATAGTCCAATGAATATTAATTCAGTTTCTCACAGTGAACATCTAAATCGTACTTTTTATACTTTTCATTGATCCGTACAACTATTTATATTTTATGATTAACATGTATTCACTGCACTGGAGAAGATGTACCACCATTCAAACAAATCAGTTATAGATACAAAATGTAAAATCAATCTAACTATCAGCTGTTAAGACAAGCCTTTATGACTTTGTTCATCAGGTACACCCCATAGAAAATATCACTGGTATTCCAGTGGAAACCAGTGGTATACCATTGGAATCCAGTGGTATACCACTGGACAACACTGGAATGACTTATTCCAGTGGTATTCCAGTGGAGTTACCATTGAAATTCCAGTGGAAAGATGCATTCCACTGGAATTTTGAATAAATTATACCAGTGGAAAAAAAAATCAGTGGAATACCAGTGGGAAAAAAAATCAGTGGAATACCACTGGACCCCTGCGAGATGAAATTCATGAACTGATGATGAACCACCATGAACTGTTCATGAATGTTCATGAACAATGCATGACTGTTCATAATGAGTTCATTAAGTTTGTTCATGAATTTAGTTCATGAATAGTTCATAAAATGCAGTTCATGAATATTTTCTGAACTTTAATGAACTGTGAGTCAGTTCATAATGTTCATAAATTGTTCATAACACATGTTCATGAACATTTTATGAACTTTTAATGAATAAATGAATTCATTAAGTTCATAAATAAATTCATAAATTTGACTGTCATACAAGTTCTCATAAACATCTATGCATTGTACTATGACATCACAATTAAAGTGCTTTTAGCATGACCTCCAGGTTATTCATTTACAGATCTTGAGATCATTTTGAGACAAAATTCAGTTGAATAGCAAAAGTGTAAATACATGTACATGTTTGTTTATCAAAAAGCATTAAAAATATAAATATAAAAAAGAAGATGTGGTATGATTGCCAATGAGACAACTATCCACAAAAGACCAAAATGAAACAAACATCAACAACTATAGGTCACCGTACGGCCTTCAACAATGAGCATTGAGCCCATACCGCATAGTTAGCTGTAAAAGGCCCCGATAAGACAATGTAAAACAATTCAAACGAGAAAACTAACGGCCTTATTTATGTGAAAAAATGAACGAAAAACAAATAACACATAAACAAACGACAACCACTGATATACTCACTTTTGCTGTGCTGCGACTCCCAAAAGTTTAAAGAATTGAAACCAACTTTGGGACGTACATGTACATCTATACAGAGGGACAAGGGTAAAACGTATTGCCCCCTCCGCTATGGCAGAGGCAAAATTAAAAAATATCATACAGATTTGATTAGTTCCCTTTAACAGCATGCAGGTAGAGCCTCATATTACTTCAATACATGTGATACAAATGTGTTTACAAATGTAGTGTAAGCTTAAGTAATTATAAGCAAAAGTATGTCCATAAAAATATTTCCTTTTCATTGACAACAGAAATTAGCTCAGCACCTTTTTCTTTTTTTTTCATACTACACCAGAAGAGTGTTACATTTTGAGAGTCATACAAAATTTGGGACTAACTTTGAAGTTTTGTAACTTACTTTGAGCTGGAGATGTTTCTCATGTTTCGTTTTTAGAATCATGACAATGGTAAACTTAATTTCTTTCTTCTAAAGATGTAATTTCTGATTGTCTCTCCAAGTTCAAACATGTGCCTTCTTAACCATCATACGGCACATAGAGGAACTTGGAAACAAAGCCCAGATTAATGACAATTCATTCTTTCCCAAACATTGCAGACCGGTGTCAAATAATTATCATATTTAATGAATTACGTTTACCTATTGTAAAACGCTTCAATGACTTTGACAAAAGATTGCAATGCAGACAAATGATTACAAGTGACTGGGAATAGAAAAACGTCATAATTACGTCAGCAAAATGGTGGTTTTGACGCTTACAATACAAATGAAGATGAAGTAATATAGCTGTCAAAATAAAGCAGATTTGTTATCAGATAAGTAAATTATATATATTTTTGATTATTTTTTTTTGCTGAATAACTATTTGTTGAAGCATTATAATAATTATTGATTAATTATAATAAATATAAAACACCAGAAAGTGAAAGTACCTTTACATTTTACAGTGTTGGTTTAATGTTTTCCATTCAGGAATAACTGATAGATTTGTACAATATATTTTATTTCAAGGGTAAACATAATTCATGCTTCAGCCATTCTTAAATTATGATTGTGTGTGGGCAAATTAAAAGGGGAAAAGGGGGGGGGGGGGGGGGGGGTACATTATTTGAAATGTCATGAAAAGGCAAGTAGTATTCATGTTATTAATCTTACTCTATTGATATTTTAATAAAAACAACAATTATTAAATTAAATTATACATTGTATTATACCTGTTAGAACTGTTTAATCTTGAGTGTTTATTTAAAACAAATATCAAGGACTTTTGATTCTTTGTGGAGTGATTTTTGATTTTGCAGGGGGAAACTTAGATGCATTTATTGATTAAAAGATCTGTTCAACTGGGAAGAATTTCAAGCAGAACAACTTCACCAAGATGTTATGTAGCATTTCTAGTTGGAAGTCCAGCAATTTCAATTACAGACAGGAAGAGAAGTTTACTTATGATAATAACACAAAAATGAATATTCAAGAAAATCCTTTTTAATAATTAAATGAACTTTAGATGAACAGTTCATGAACTACAAGTGGACAAACAATGTCATGAATTAAAATTACTGATGAACAGTTCATGAACACAGTAGTTCATGTGTTCATGATGATTCATGGACTGGTATATTTCATGAACAAATTCATGAATCATTCATAAAAAAAATTCATGAACTATACATGAACAGGACATGAACTACAAATGGACAAGCGTGTTCATTGAACTATAAAATCATGAACAATTCATGAATAATAAAAGTTCAAGAACTATTTTTGTTCATGAACTTTAATGAACTAAAGAGTTCATGAACACTTTCTGTTCATGAATAGTTCATTATTCACTGGTTCATGAACATGCATGTCCATTGTAGTTCATGTCTAGTTCATTAACTGTTCATGAATCTTTTATGAACAATTCATGAATTGTGTTGTGTTCATGAATCATTCATGAATCATCCATGAACATTCACAAATTATTCATAATCATTTCGCAGGGGGTCACTATCAAAAGGAAAAAAAATATCTTATTTTAAATGTACATATAATTAAGTTATAATTGAACAAACAATATAATATATAACAAACAACATGCCCCTTTTTAAATTTATATAATTTAAGTAAATCTATATGAATTATAAACATAAATACTGATACAATGCATAGATCCCAAATGACATATGTACATTTCTAATTACAAAATAAAAAAATACAAAATTAACGTGTAATAATTGAACAAACAATATATATAAGGCCTAAAACCAGAGGCTCCCTGGAGCCTGGAGCCGCACACCTGGTAACCTGTTGGATACCCAACAGCAGCAACCGTCCATGTTTTTTGACAATTGGAACAAAATGAGCAATCTTTTCCCCTAGGGTCCAATGTTAAACTATGTTCCCTGCTGGTGGCCATAATGGATCAGGTGTGGACATGTCGGATAAAATTTTAAAGAAAACCACCTAAGGACCATTGTCACCAAGTTTGGTTCCAACTGGTACAGTAGATTCAGAAGAGGAGATCTTTGAATACATTTTCCCAAAATGGCATCCATCTTGGATCATGTGTGGACATGATGGATACAATTTTGAAATGGGACCGCTCAAAGACTTTTGTGACCAAGTTTGGTTCCAATTGGCCAAGCGGTTTCAGAGGTGTAGAAAACAATAGGGGCATCCTCAGGGGTTTTCTTCAGAGCAAGGGATGACGGAGATCCCTCTCAATTAATGCCCCTTCAAAAATGGTGTATTCTTAATACAATTTAAGAACAAGGCGGGCTTGTGATTATATCCCCATCTGAACAAATTTTCTGAAGAAAACGCTGATCCTATGTTTCATAACTTTTTAGTTTTTTATTTAAATTGGAATTTTCATGCAGTATAATTTTTATAGTGTGGATATTATAATTGCTTCATTATATTTGTACTTTCAGTAGAAATGAATTTTTTTATAGTGAAGATTAAAGAATGATCATACCACAAAGATTTATGGTTGTTTTTGTTAAACTGTGAGTTAGCATGATGCATGATTTACTGAAACCCTAATTTCCAAAACAAGTACTGTGACCGCAAATTATTCAATACAACAATTTTTTATTGGAATTCCACTGGAGAGAAATTGTCTGGCATTCCACTGATCTACTGGAATTCCACTGATTGACCAGTGGTAATTCCAGTGGAATCTACTGGAATTCCACTGATTTACCAGTGATAATTCCAGTGGAATCTACTGAAATTCCACTGATTTACCAGTGAAGATTCCAGTAGATCAGTGGAATGCCAGAGAAAATACCACTGGAATTCCACTGGAACTTGTTGCATTCCACTGGAGTTACCACTGGTAAATCAGTGGAATTCCAGTAGATCAGTGGAATGCCAGACAATTTTTACCGCTGGATTCCACTGGAATTCCACTGGAATCCAGTGGTTAATCCACTGATTTTGCCAGTGGCTTTCCAGTGGAATTCCACTGGAATTTTGTCATCTTTTTCTGTGGGGCACTTATAAATAAATGCTTTTGTAATTTATTATCAATGTTCATTTCATTTGATTTTACTGCTTTGAAATATTTAGAAAGAATTTATATTTTCATAGAACAGAGAAATGTTTCAGTTTATTTTGTCAAGTTAACAAGTTATTTCAAAGAACTTCTCTTATCTCTTAAATGAAATGAAAAATAACAATAATTTCTTCAATTATATTTTACTCCTTTTTGACATTGCCCTTTCCAGTTCACACTAAGTAATACTTCAGGCACACTTATAACCTTTCCACATTACTATTTTAAGCATCACTTTCCAAGAAAACAAAGGAGTCTATAAGCAACCTACTTTATTCCTCTTAAAATTTGTAAATTTTGGTATATATATATGTAGGACTCTAAAGTGCGATGGGACTCTAAAGTGCGATGGCCACACTAAAGTGCGATGGTCTACGCTAAAGTACGATGGTGTCGCACGCTAAAGTGCGATGGTTGTTTGTTCGCTAAAGTAAGATGGTATATCACGCTAAAGTGCGATGTACCAAAGGGTAAGGTTTGAGGGCTTTATAAAAAAAACAACGTTAAAGAACACTCAATGCAACAATGGCCCTTTTGTATTATCTAGTATTATAAGGTG
>NW_027268526.1:0-26220 GCF_963676685.1 Mytilus edulis | reverse complement strand
TGTATGTACATGCAATGCGTAGATCGTATTTTAGTAAATCAGAACGAAGAATCACAATTATAATCAAAACTATGTTGTGCTTGAAGAATATGACATCAAAATGAGCTTCATGAGTCTTTAATTCGTAAGGTAATCTGCTTTAAAGAAAAAAAATCATTAATCAATTTCTTGTGAGATGAGATATTATTAGAATTCAACGTGTCAATTAGTTTTCATGTATGACATTTACCACTTAAGGTTTCTTTTGCTCACAAACAAATCATTAGTGTCAATTTAATTACCTTGCATTTGCACGTGCTAACGTATTTAAAATCCCTGTCTTTTAATTTTATAGGAGAAAATGGCAACAAAGAGATGCGCACGAAAAGTAATTCTTGCCATTAATAGACTAGCACTGGAAATACTCGACTGGGAAGGACTTAGACAACCACGAATATGGGAACTAATTACAAAAGTGTCCTTGATTCGCCGAATGGAAAATATTTTCTTGCCTACAACGAACCTTGGTGGCTTAAATCTCCTGTGTATGGAAGTTACACAATAACAGATACACCACTGAACCAAATATACGACTTCGGCACTTCAAAAACTAATCCAAAGCGGTCTGTTCTATTGCCTATGTACTCAGATTTCTGTTTATCGACATGGTTGGAAATGGCAGAACGAGATAACAAGACAACAGTAACAGATGGTGACATTATATTCCCTATTGGTAAGGAAATTATACAGATGACTAATAAATATCTGTCTGAAATATTTAAAATACCTGTCAAAGATATACCACATCCAACACATGGCGTATTGTGCATTTGGAAAAGTTATCCTTATGGCGGTGCCGACCAAGCTTTTATGCCTGGATATATTTATACAGATATTGATAAAGAGATGGTCAAACCGTCAAATAAAGATGACATTTATACTGCCTGTAATGCATTTAATGCGCGTTCATGGTCATGGTGGTCAAATTCTGCTTTACAGGCAGTAGAACTCATCATGCCGTATTTTGGGTTACAAAGAAAGGAGTAGCAACAAAAGTTACAGTTGGTAGTATAGCCGTCATGAAAAAAAAACAACGTTTGAAATAAAGATTTTTCCTTACATGCACTTATTATTTGAAGAAGAAAAGAAAAACACTTTTGGTTTACTTTCTTTTGGAGGGGGGATTCAGTACTCAGTATTCAGGATTTAAATTGGTTTTAGGAAAGGTGTAAGGTCAAGACAAGCTTGTTTAAAACTTCAGTATGTCTCATTGTAAGTATTTCAAAAGAAACAAATATATTTTTGTGTGTTTAAAGGGGTAGGTCAATTTCTACAGTCTTACAAGTAGGTAAAAAACTGTTTTAAACTCTGATCTAGAAACTAACAAGTAAATGTGAAATGAAAAATATATCATAACTTGCAGAATGAAAAAGAAAAAAATCAACCTATTTTTTTTTATTATTTCCCTTCGTAACCATTTTGGAAACATGTTTTAAAAAAGGCACATGAAAAACATTTTGCATATTTTATCTTACGTACGCTATAGTAAGTTGGTAGCCTGTTATGGAATATTGTTTCACAGATGTATTGGACATGTTCCTTATGTCGTAACAACAATTCCATTCTCTTTACACTAATGTTACCTACCGAGTTAGACTATTTACTGGGTTTGTAATAGCATGAGCAACACGACAGGTGCCACATGTGGAGCAGGATCTGCTTACCCTTTCGCACCTGAGATCACCTCCAGTTTTTGGTGGGGTTCGTGTAGCTAAGTCTTCAGTTTTCTATGTTGTGTCTTGTGTATTATTATTTGTCTGTTAGTCTTTTTCTTTTTTAGCCATTGCGTTGTCAGTTTATTTTCGATCTATTGGTGTGAATGTCCCCCTGGTATCTTTTGTCAGAGCTGACTCTGCCTTTTCAAATCAAAATAATTTGAAAATAGATAAGAAATCATATAGATATAAGAATATTTGGTATGTGTGCCAATGAGGCAACTCTCCACCAAAGTAACAATTTGTAACAGTTAACAATAATAGTTCAAGTACGATATTCAACACGGAGCCTTGACTCACAGAGAACAGCAAGCTATAAAGGGTCCAAAAAATGACTCATGTAAAACCATTCAAACTGGAAAACCAACAGTCTGATCTCTGTTAAAAATCTGAAAACGAGAACCAGATCAACAAACGACTATCGGTATGAAAATACGATAAATGAGGGCCTTGATAGGGTCTACAAAATAGAGAATATAAGACAAATCTTCAGAAAAATAGACCAAAAATTTACGAAAAGAATGCCTGTCTGTCTGTCTGTCCTGAAATAGGTATCCATTAGCCGTTGCATTTTGTCGAGATATAATTTTTGTTCTCATATATAGAGCATTTGCCTTTCAACTTTTAATAGTTATTCAACTATTAATACTTATTCAACAACTAATACTTATATTCAACTATTTATATTTGAGAAATCCGAAAGCCAAAGAATACTGATATACTTTTAAAATTGACAGTATATCCGAAACAATAGATCATCTTCCTTCATGTAGCTTCCGGCCTATAGATATAAAAAGATGTGGTACTGTTACAACTCTGCATCTTGCAAGTCACAATTTGTAAAAGAATAACCATTATAGATCAAAGTACGGTATTCGACACGGAGCTATGAATCACACCGTGCAGCACAATATAAAGGGCATAAAAAGACGAGTGTAAAACCATTCAATTAACGGGAAAACCTATGGTCTAATCTATATTACATATAATTGTTTTTAATTATGAAACTTCACAAACATAAGTGATATTAAAATGCATGTGTTTCTCTTACATTACTCGAACTAGTATTACATTAACTTTGTTTTCTGTAATATTTAAAATGTTTTACGGATAGAACTCTACTGAATGGCGACCGCGTCAAAGTTTATAACATATATAAGACTTGATAAATGATAAAAACTATTAAAGTGAAAAATTTGATTGTTTCAAAATAATCTCATCGTGTTAATCAATTTCAATTTTAGTGGTCCTGATACCGAAATTCCGGGCTTAAAAACACGACATCCCGAGGTCCCGAATTTAAATAAATTTAAATCCCGATATCCCGAAATTCGAAAAAAAGAAATCCCGGATACCGAAAGGGTCAATCCCGAAATATGGGTATTTTCTCTGAGTCGTTTATATCACTCGATACTATTTGGAAAGGGGGGGGGGCTGGACCTTTTTCGAGAGGTTTGGGGTCGGGTGTTTTTAAGCTCGGGATTTCGGGATTGATCCTTTCGGGATCCGGGAATTCTTGTTTAGAATGATAAGAATTTCGGGATCCGATGTCGGATTTACATTTCTTTAAATTCAGGACCTCGGATTTCTGGATCTGGACCCCTCCGACCCCCCCCCCTTTTCCAGGTGAAAAAAAAATCTGTATCATATACCCAAGGGCCTGTGATTTCGACCGCTATGCAAATTAGCAAAGTAGCGGGTCTATCCAGGATACCCTTAATTTTGCAATTCTGTATGCCTCTAACTTCTGCCAATTAACACAATGATTAAGGCAAACCTCCACTTATTGGGAGTAGTTTTTATCCTCCACCAAGAATATATAAAATTATACACACGGATATATCTATTATATATACAAAAAATAAAAAAAAATATATATATAAATGTATATAACTATTCTAAAGTCCTCCACCAATAAAAAGGAAAATTTATATACAACACACTGTTTCTTTAGTAGGATATAATTATTTACAGTTAAACTTTAATATGAAATTACTAGGTATATTATAAGATCTATAGGTATAAAAACATCGGATTGTGGGCGGCACCAAGGTAGGAACATTCCACTTTGCAGGCTTTCTAATAGTTCTAGTTTCAATATCTATAAAAGCTGATATCTTTTAGCATGAAGCTTGTAGCATAAGCATCTACAGTGAGGTTCCAGCAATTGATCAATGTCTGATATAAGACTCTTACAATTCCATTGTGAGCATTAATAATATGGGTTGATGAGAATAGTACGCAGATCAATTTTAGTATTAAGCTCATATTTTGCAACAAGCACACTGCACACTTCAATTATTTCATTATTAGTTAGTGTCATTCGTATATTTTCCAACTCGGTACACACAAGAAGAAAATGACTTAAGAGTGTTATCGCTTTTTCCGCATAACACGCAAGTCGGATCAGGATTATTGTTGTTGAATACGACTCTTTTGGTTTGTAGTACATAGCTACCAGTTAGGATCTTTAAACGGATTGGGATTCTTGAAATGTCTCGAATATTTGACGAGCAAGTAGTTGCGGTTGGGTGACATTTTCCTATGCGATACATTCCACCAAGGTATATTGGTGATTACTAAAGATGATGTCTGGATTAATTTTAAGTTTCTTGATGGTTTCTACCAGTTTTGAACTAGTTGGTGTAATAGTTTATCCTCTGTAGTTATTTTAATTCACAGCATCACCTTTGTTCTTAGATATTGGTGACAGAGTGCCAGTCTTCGAATAGTTTGTTATATAACAATGTTTGAAACAGGGGCGGATCCAGCCATTTAAAAAAAAAGGGGGGTCCCAACCCAGAGTAAAAAAGGGGGGTTCCCAACCCAGATAGTAAAGGGGGTTCCAACTATATGCTCCCATTCAACTTGAATGCATTGATCGTCCAAAAAAGGGGGTTCCAACCCCCGGACCCCCCCCCCCCCTTGGATCCGCCAATGTGAAAGATGCATTTATGATATTAAGAAGCATGTATTATATTTTTCCCCTCCAAATATTAAACATTTTGTTGTAATTCCAAAAATATCTGCTGATTTATTTCTATTTAATTTTTTCATTGCTTTTTCAAATTCTTGAGTTGAGACAACTTCATGGTCATACACTTCTTGGCTTATCATGGCTCAATGATTTGGGAATATTCACAGTCATTATTAGTCAATTAAGCTAAAATATTCCTGATCAAAATTTGTGGGTTCTGATTGATTGGCTAGGTTGGCAAAATGTGACTTTAATCTTCTCAGATGTTTTCGTCCCCTTTATAACAATTATTGCCTATTGATTCCTACTTCAAGTTGTAGCCGGCTCATCTGTTCTAACTCTGTTCAATTCTTTTCAACTCTATTCAATTTTATTCAATTCTGTTCGATTTTATTCTATATTATTTAATATATATAACTTTTAATTATTAACCACGAAGAGATTTATTTTCAATTTCCCACCTTTATTTCCTTTCCGAAGGGAGACAACTCATATATTTTTTATTGCGGAATTCTGACCTGTCCTTGACCCCGAGAAACAACCAAAACAATCATGTCGGCCTTGAAAGTAGGGCTGTCTGTGAGGCGGTTATTGCCATTGAACTATGCAACTGCACGACAGCTGACAAAGAGAACATTTTATCTGTATTCTCCAGAGCCTTTTCATCCGATCCATGGAAAAGAACCTGTGTGGAAATCTGCTGAAGAAGCTGTCACCGTCGTTGAATCGAGTAGGTATCTCATAGGAACTTGCCGGGTAAAAAAGAAATTCAGCGTTTGTGACGAATAAACTTTTTTTAAAACACATATGCATATATGACAACCTTTAGCAATGACAAATAATGACATGACATGACACCCGAAATGTTTACAAATGCACAAGTACACATAATTATGACGTCTGGAAAGGATATTATATATTTTTTCTTCGACGCCTTGCATCTGAGACTACTATAAGGGGGTCTCATTGGGGGGGTTCCGATCCTGGATCTCGCTTACTGTTTTGTCGGATTCCCGTATCCGCTTGCACTATGTACGTAAGCAATTCTCATTTTTTGGTCATTTCCCGGATCCCGCAAGACCTCATTTCCCGTTTTCACGACACAATAATTTGACTTTCACGTGTCACGCTTACAAAAAATTGGCAATCCCGCATCACGCTTAGACCCCAATGAGACCCACCTATAACACAGAGATTGGTCACTACCGATTTATCGTGTAGTGTGTGTCTCCACTTTTCCAGTGTTATAGTAGTCTCAGCTTGCATGAACAGAAAGCATCAGAGCAAAAATTCAAAATAGCCCTCCAAGACGTCATAATTATTTGGACTAGATTAATATAGCTAGACCATTTCTTTTTTTTTATTTTTTATTTATTTTTTCAATAGTCAGGATTTAACATCACCCTTACAGCACCACCTGACTAGGGTGTTACAGGGTTTCAAATATATAACAACAATAGACTATTGTTTTATCAAGATTTACACAAACTAAAAAATAAATATTTTGAAAATCTTTTTTTTTTTTCTCTCTCTCTTTCACACTCTCTCTCTCCTTCTTTCTCACTCTCTCTTTCTCTCTTTTTCACAATCTCTTCATATAGAAATATCTATAGATTATTTTAAAATAGAAGAAAAAAAAAAAGAGAAGGTTTACATGTGCTATGCATATATTACATGTTGTTTGCTCTGTTCCATAAATAGGTCAAAAAGATATATATATTGATATAAATTTGGTTGTTAGATTACCATTCAGGATAAATAATTAGCATAGGGGCCCAAAGTTTTTCAAGTTCAAAAACTTTGTTGTATTTTCTTGCTGTATATAACTCTAAGTTATAAAAGTTTCTCAGTCTATTTTTTAATTCAATTGCATTTGGAAGCTTTTCTTCTAGCTTGCATTTATATATGTATTTTTTGGCAAAAATTACAAGAAAATTTAAAAATAAGCTTTCTTCTACAAAACCAAGAAAAAAGTTTTTTTTTGTTAAAATCAATGTTAACATAGAAATTTTTCAGGCAAGCACAAAACAAATATAAAAAATTTGATGTCACTTGACAATCATAAAATAAATGTCCAATAGTTTCATCTTCACATCTACAAAAAGAACATAACTTTGTATCTTTGATTTTAATCTTATATAAAAATGTATTTGTAGGAATAGTCCTATGTAAAAACTTATATTGGAAATTATACAAATATGTATCTCTACAACATTTCTGAAGTATACAAAAGTATTTTTTCCAGTCTTCAATGTTAGAATGCAGCTCATCCTCCCATTTTGAAAATTTTACAACTGGAGGATGTGCACATTTTACAATAAGATTATTATATATGAATTTGATATTTTTACTGCTAGTAATTTTCTCCAAAAATTTTTCCTGCGGAGTAAAATTTTCTAAGTCAGTATCAGTGTTTTCCCTAATACACTGTTTTACCTCCATAGGGATATTTGATATTAAACTGTAATAGTGCATATAATTATTTGTCTGAACTTTTTGTTTAATCTGATCAAATGTGAAAAAATCTCTTCTTTGATGGTCAAAAATGTGACAGAGGTTTTGCACACCGGCAACTCCCCATCTGTTATATAATGAGAAATCTTCTGTTTTCACAAAATTCAAGATATCCATCGAGAGACACTCCTTGACATCAGTTTTAACATGTGGTTTAGATGAGTGTAAAGCTTGAAAAACATCTTTCCAAAAAGGATTGCTGAGTTGATTTCCAATCTCTAAAAATTTGAAGTTTTGTAAAGAAAAAGATCTTGCACCCCCAAATTTTTTCAATATCAACTTAAGAATATTTTGCCAGTCCCCATTCAAATTTGAAAAAAATCGCCTCACCCAACCGACTTTAAGATAAAAGTTGAAAGATTGTAAATGAACCATTTCAAACCTCCCTCCTTTTTATCTGCAATCAGTGTATCACGTTTGATTTTTCTGTTTTTCCATCCCATATAAAATTAAAGAATAATCTGTTGATTTCATTCAACATGGATTGACATATATTAGGTAAAGATGTAAGCAAATGAATCAATTTCGGAAGTGCAAGAGTCTTAATAACAGTAACCTTGCCAAGTAGTGTTAGCTTCCTATGCTGCCAACTTTTCAATAATTTTGAAATATCAATGATTTTTGCTCTGAAATTCAAACTGGGCATACACTCTAGATCCAAAGAGAAATTTAATCCTAAAACCTTAAAGTTTGAACAGGACCAGCTTAGATTTGTTTCAGGACATAAAACCAAGTCAGAATATCTCTTACTTCCAATCCAAACAACTTTTGTTTTAGTTGTATTTATCTTTAATCCTGAGACTTTGTGAAATTTTTCAAAACAAGAAAGGGTCTCTTTTAATGAATCTTCACTTCCATCTAGTGTAAGAAACGTATCATCTGCATACTGACTAATGAGTGGCAGATTCCCATTTATATTCACCCCTTTTATTTTTGGATTCCCTTTTAGCTGTATGGCAAGTAATTCCACCCCAATAATAAACAAATAGGGAGATAACGGGTCCCCCTGGCGACAGCCTCTTTCAAGGTTGAAAAATTGGGACATATTACCATTATTAATGACACAGCTCTTTGCATCTGCATAAAGCACATCAAACCATTTACAAAAAGAAGGACCAAAATTAAAACTAATCAAAGCCTGCTTTAAAAAATCCCATTCTATAGAATCAAAGGCTTTTTCGAAATCTACTAGTAATAACAATCCTTCTATATCATTTTTTTCTAGATAGTGCATTAAATCATATAGAAGTCTAGTGTTCTCTCCTATGAATCTCCCTTTCATAAAGCCCTTTTGTGTGTCACTAATAATGGCGAACAGTACCTTTTTAGCTCTACCAGCAAGAACTGCAGATGCAATTTTCATATCTGTGTTCATTAAGCTGATCGGTCGCCAGTTACCCATGTACCTCCTATCTTTCCCTTCCTTAGGAATACAAGTAATAATACTTTGGTATTGAAAATCTGAAAAATGGCCCAACTCATATCCAAATTGCAGAGATCTAAAGACAAATGGACCAATATCTTTCCAAAAAAATTTGAAAAAATCCACTGTAAATCCATCAGATCCTGGAGACTTTCCATTTTGCATCTGTTTTAAAGCTTCCCCACATTCCCTAAAAGATAAGTTTCCCTCACAAAGAAGTTTTTGTTCTGCACTGAGTTTTATGTCATGTTTAAAAAATTGATTGTCATCATTACTGAATGACTTAGATGTATAAAGTGTCCTATAAAACTGCTCCTGTTCAAACAATATTTTAGATTGATCAGAAATTTGATTACCTTGGTCATCAATGAGTTCAGTCATGGTTTTATTTAAGAAGGCTTTCTTTTCTAACTTACAAAAATAGTTAGTGCATCTTTCTCCATTCTCATGCCAATTTACACGAGAACGGAGAATAAGGCCCTCAACTAATGTCTGTCGTCGCTTCTCTAATTCACACTTTTTCTGATTGAGTGACGTCACATTAATTTCACTAGGGTTTAAATTTACACTGTTTTCTAAAGACTGGATTTCTAACTCCAGTCCCTTGAAAACATCTTTTTCTTCCCTTGATTTTTTAATACAGTGGGAGATAGTAAGACTACGAATCTTCATTTTTAGAACCTCTAAAAATAGCTGATCACTGCAAGATAACTGAACATGAAGAAAATCTTCGGAATCACCCCCAGAGAAATACTCAGAAACAGTGTCTCTGATGCAGTTTATAACTAAATCTCCATATGCAGGTTCTCTTAAAAGCTGAGAATTAAATTTCCAGTATCCTTTGCCCCGCTTAGCTAAGGATGCTGTAAAAGTAAATATAATGGCAGAGTGATCTGTCCTGTATCCAGGAATAATTTTTGTTGATTCCATCAATGTAAAAAGGTCCTCAGATACAAGATAATAATCAAGACGGCTCTGTTTAATGGGAGATTTCTGACGCCATGTAAATTTTCTATCACTAGGATAACAAGTCCTCCAAGGGTCTAACAGCAAAAGTGTGTCCTTAATTTCATCAATCTTTCTCCTGGAGTTGGGGTTTCTGTCATGTATTACATTATAAGTATCTTCATTCTTATCCTGCACTACATTCCAGTCACCCAAGAAGATGAAACTTGTATTCGAAAATCTCATAGTTTTCTGTAGGATATCACAGAAAAAATCTGGTTTATCTGTGTTATAACCATATAAACATACCAAAGTTAACCTTTGATCGTATAGAGTCACGTCTAATATGATGTATCGTCCATGTTGGTCTATAAGAGATTCATGAACTTCGTAATCATAACCCCCTCTGAACATGACACAAACCCCAGCACTTCTACTATCACCATGACTGAAGGATCACTGATGACCCCATTCATCCCCCCATAAAGTTTCAATATCTCTTGTACTGTGTGTCTCTTGAAAACACACAATCAAACTATTTTTTGATTTCGCCCAGTTGAAGACATCAGATCTTTTCTTAGCACTAGAGAAAAGACGGTTTTAAAGACCCCTAACATTCATTGACAAAATTTTTATATGATTATCCATTATGTTATATTGACTTGAGATACAATATTTTTGTCTATACACAAGAGCAAGCAAAACAATGTAATACAATGAAATAAACTTAAATAAACTACATTTGCACAATCATTTACACAATCATTCTCTCTCACATTTATACTGTAAAGATAACCCACATCCATATAGATGTTCTCTTTGATGTGTTGCAGCTTTTATGGCATTAAATACTACAATTCTGAAATGCATGTTATTTTCACTAACAAAAATGACCTTCTATTTTAATTGATTAAAAAAAAAAACAAAAAAAAAAACAGAAATTCTTATATACACAATGTACAAGAGATAAACAAAAAGCTTAATTTAAAGTAAATATGTTGAAACAAGGAATTGAATGCTTGTCAAAAGATAATAATTGAAAGGTCATTATTAATCATAAATTTCACATTGAAAAAACGTTAAAATGAAAATTTTAAGTCTAACCCCCCCCCCCCCCCCCCCCCCCCCCTCAAAAAAAAAAAGCTAGACCATTTCTTGAATCATGTTGTTCACCTGAAAATAACGTCAATTTGGCGCCTTTAAGATGTCATTTTCAACTAAAAAGGCATACCTGGATCACTGCTCTATTAAAGTTTCAAACACTGTTAGAATCGCCATTTAGTAGGGCAGTTAAAAAATTATTTATGTTCCTTAAGTACCTTCTCTTAATTCACATTCCACATGAAGGATGGCGACCAACTTATTAAACCTGGGAACAGTATATAGTTAATATATATGTTCCTGATTAAACCAAGAGATCCAAATTTTATTGTGAAGTTGAAATCATCCCTTTGTAAATTTTACGGATGCAATCACAAGTTGGTTGACTTATTATTTACTAAATTTCCGTTTCACAGATATGTTCCTAATGTCGTAACTACAATAATGTTCCCTAAAATTCCATGAATGTGACCTACCAATTCGGACTATTTGCCGGGTTTGTAATATCATGAGCAGCACCACAGGTGCCACATGCAAATCTGATACTTTTGCATTAGAAAAGCATTGCAATAATTTCTTAATTAACAATTTTTTCTTCTTCTTTAGAACAGAGAGTTTATGTACAAGGAGGTGCTGCTTCGCCATTGAAACTGATACAAAGTTTAGCAGATTTCGGAATTAAAAACCAACTTCGAGGTATAGAGGTGATACATGCACCAACACAGTTAGATTGTGTGTTCAGTGACCAAAAATATGAAGGTAATCAGGGTGCTTTGTATTTGTGTTTTAATATTAAAAAAGAAGATGTGGTATGAATGCTAATGAGACAACTTTCCGCCAAAGTTCGAATGTTTCAGTTACTGTAAGCAAGTATAGACAAACGTAAGTCCTTTAATGATTAAAAAAAAAAGCCAATGCCACTTAGTTGGCTTTAAGGTGGTACCCAACACTTTCACTAAAATTTATTTGGCTTGTTTAATTTTCATAAAATTTTGTCAAAATAATTACTTTGAGCCTTTAACAAAAATATAAAAATATCAAAAATTTGGAACCAACCGTTTTGTCAGAAAAATTACACTGGTTATATAGCAGTTTGACAAAAATCAATTTTGATCATTGGAAAGCTTAATATTCCTTTTACAACACAACGTAATTAAAACGTTTAGCTGACTTTACAGAGTTATCTCCCTGTAGTGTTAGGTACCACCTTAAAATGTTAAAAGGCCATGCCATAATAAATGTGAGGCAGTTCATTTTAGAAATTATTTTACATACTTTTAAAAGTTCTATGGTTTAACATTTGATATATCTCATGTATCTATACTATTAAATGAAAAGACCTCATTTTGTGTGTCGCTTCACTTCCTTTCACAATAAATTAATCATCATGCCTTAGTGTTTTATATATAGGTTCCATGCATAGTCGCATTTGTCATCCTAGCTTATGACTATTCTGTTTGGGTTATTTTGGGAGGAAAACGAAAATAAAGATGTCAGGATATTTTTTCCTTCATTGGATGGACTTTTTTAAAAGTCAAAGACAAGACTTCCGTTAAGACAGTAAATAAAAATTAAAAAAACTGCCACCTGCGCTTTCTCAATATTTTTACAGTGTTGTACTACTTTTGGGACAAATTATATCAAATGATTACTAAGTCACATGTAAGTTTGAAATTCAAAGAACTGTATCTTTTTTATGCATTCTCTCTAGGTTTCAATTGGCATGAATACATGAAGTTACCATGGACTAAGTCTTGACAACGCCTTTTGTTGTATGAAGTCAGAGGAAATACAGCCTTTGCATCACATGTGAAATTATCATGGTATTTCATGAGTATTCTTACCAGTGTACTTATTCCAAATATTGTCCTTTTCAGGAATATTTAGGACCAATTCATTCTACATTTCTGATCCAAAAGTTCGACAAGCAGTACATGAAGGAAGAGGGGATTTTGTGCCTATATTTTTGAGCGAGATTCCATTGCTATTCCGTCGAGGGCTGTTTAATCTTGATGTTGCCTTGATATCCCTTAGCCCACCTGATAAACATGGTTTCTGTTCCCTGGGAACCAATGTTGACTGTACCAGATCTGCTGTTCAGAATGCTAAATACATTATAGGTAAGTGAGCATCAGGGCCCTTTATAGCTTGCTGTTCTGTGTAAGCAAATACTCCGTGTTGAAGACCGTACTTTGACCTATAATGGTTTACTTTTACAAATTGTGACTTGGATGGAGAGTTGGCACATGCACTCATACCAAATCTTCTTATATCTATTGTTGACAATGGGAAACTTCTGATTTCATAGAACAACAAGGAATTTCAATAAGAATTTTACGCACATAGTATTAAGGTATAATTTCACACAAAGTTTGAATAATATACCATTGATATTCAATTATGCAAACAGATTAGCAAAATATGAGTTCCGAAAATTTATCCAATTATTGTAAATTCTGAAATCATTACAAGATATATATTAGTGCAAATAATTCGATTGCTTGCGTAACACAATATTAAAAAAAACATTCATTCTATCATCTGATATGTTATATTTAAATTACAATTATAAATGCTTTGAATAGTACATGTTTCTAAGTTACAGCACTTCAGGACTAATTGGAAAAAAAATAGGATTATGCAAAATAAAGATAGGATTATGCAAAATAAAGATAGGATTATGCAAAATAAAGATAGGATTATGCAAAATAATCTTTATTTCAGACATTGAAGGGTTTTATATCATGTATCCATACACAACACAAACAACTATGTTAAATCAACAAGTTTTTTTCTAATTAAATGTCTAGAATTTTAATTATTATGGTAATATGTGTAACTTTTAAATCAATTTCAACAAATAGTGACAGAATAAATATTTTTCTGTCTATACCAATAATGGATGCTTAAAGAGGGGGAGAAAATACATGTACCAGAGAGACATTCAAACTCATAGATAAAAAATTAATTGACATGGCAGACAAAAAACAGTACACAAACCACACAATAGAAAACTAAAGACTAAGCAACACGAACTGCCACAAAAAACTGGGGGCGATCTCAGGTGTGTCGGAAGGGTAAGCAAATTCTGCTCCTCATGTGGCACCCGTTGTGTTGCTCATGTTATTACAAACCTGGTAAATAGTCTAACATCCCGCTTACTGTTTTATCAGATTCCCGTATCCCACTTACACTATGTACGTAAGCAATTCTCATTTTTTTGTCATTTCCCGGGTCCGCTAGACCTCATTTCCCGTTTTCATGACACAATAATTTTACTTTCATGTGTCACGCTTAGACCCCAATGAGACCCACCTGACACACATTAATCCTATCCATCTACTGTGGATTCATTTTTATTCGTGGTATACCAATTTTCGTGGGTTTCGTGGGTCACAGCGAACCACGAATTTAAGAATTCAACGAAGAATAATTCCAATAAATGTGTATGGAGTCGGATGTTTATTTCCAGTTATGTTATGCAATTCTAGTATAGTGTTGACTAGCGATAAACATTGTAACATAACACATGTTATTTATTGAAAGAAGATACAAGTAGTTTAATTAAATCTATAATTAATATATCGAATATCAGTGATAATTTACTTTTTAAAATTGATTAAAACTGTTCATGGAAAATAACTGCAAGTTGTTAATTACTGTGTCATAGTTTGGTTTACTAGTGATTGAAAATCAATAGGATTAAGTTCGGGGATATTGCCCGTAGGTAATATTGTTTATGACAGGAACATTTATTTTCACACCTTTTACTTATATGACTGTTTATTATATCGTGATTAGGGAAATGAGCTTTCAATCATTAAGTTTTGATTGCCTTATAGAATTCCGACAAGCATTTATAAATTGTAAAACAAACAAATAATTAGTTGTCTTTGTCCATTATTGTAATAGAAATTTTCAATGAACACTTTAACCTAAAATGACCAAGTGAGGATTTTGACAATTCAAAACTTTTTCAATGAATTTCTTCTTTTTTGTTTGTTTTATTATTGATTAAACCAAGGAGGTTATAGGATCTCCTAAATCAAAAACAAATCAATGAATTATGTATCTGAATTTTTTTTTTGTTATCAGCAATCCACAAATTTACGTATACCACGAATCGTCTTTTTTTCACTATCCACGAAAATTGATACCCACGAAAATAAATGAATCCACAGTATTTCTTTCATTTGTTTTATAAATAACAGGAATGGTAAATAAGAATATGCCAAGAACATTTGGGGATGGTATAATCCACAGTTCTCATGTAGATGTGATGGTACAAAATGATGAATTGTTACCAGAGTTTACAGGGATGAAACTTACACCAGAAATTCACGAAATAGCCAGATTAATTGCCGATGATCTAGTTCAAGATGGTGCAACTATCCAAACAGGTATTTATACATAGTTTGATATTATAATTTAGATTGCTTTTTACAGGGGTGAATTTTAATTAGAATAAATAGTCATCTTGGAATGCAATTGATCATTTCAGATTTTTTTAATTGACATAAACTGCTTTTGTGAAAAAAATAGTTGTAAGCAAGACTTTTAAATTCAACTGAAGACACTTAAAAATTTATATATTACTTTTTTGCGAAAGATGTAGAAAAACTATTTATTTAATCTTAACCAGGGGAGATAACTCATAATTTAAAATTTATTATTATTTTTTTTTAATTTTATTAAGTAAAGGGAACAACTTTGTTGAACCCCCTACCCTGTCCTGAAGATTTGAAGTAAAACTCATCATCTTCATTCGGCTAAAAAAAAAAAGATGATTATATACCTTTTCTCTTGTCTAATTCTACTTTCCTTTACTTAAAGTTGGACAAGTACTTATTGGTATATCTTCTTTGGCAAACCACAGTTTTAATTGAATAGTTTTGACTGGATTCATTATTTTTCTTGAGATACCAATTTTGGTTAATTTAACGTTTATAGATGAACCATAAATTTAAATATTTAACAATGTACAAATTTACTATTTAGGCTTGTAAGAAGAAATTGGCAAAACCACAAAATTAAATAAATGAGAAAATATAATGTTTCATGACTGTATCAACCAAAATAATGAATCCAAAATTACCAGAATTAATCCTAGAAGTAAAAATCCAAGATGAAAAGGTATTTGTGAACCAAAATAAATTTAAGACAGCAACTGTAATAACTCCATGATTGTATGCATATTTTTTATTTAATTTTTTAGGTATTGGATCCCTGCCAAATGCTGTATTTGATAAATTAAGTCATCACAAAAATTTAGGTATCCATACTGAAATGTTTAGTGATGGTGTCATTGATCTTGTTGAGAAAGGGGCAATAACCAACGCTAATAAAACTATACAAACAGGAAAAATTGTCAGTGCATTCGCACTAGGAACAAAAAGATTGTATGATTTCCTAGACGATAATTCTTTTGTAGGTAAGTTCTTTTGTAGTAGAAGTAATGATATTGAGTTTTTAGAAACTTGACTCTGTTGCAACACTGTGATTGGGTTGTTTGAATATGTATACATTTATGATAATTTTATACAATGCATACTACAATAACAGTTGTGACATTTAGAAGAGTTTGTAAACCTATATTAATTCTACTTCAAGTAGAAGTGTACATTTTACTAGAAATATTTTTAGTTGGTATTGCAATATTTTAAGAAAGATTTGATAAGAAATACTTGTTTTTATGTTTTACATTTTTGCATATATATGATATGGGTCCAATTTTTGAGAAAAAGACAGAAGAAAACATGATGTGGAACTGATTTTGTTGCAAAACTGATTTTTAGCTCACCTGGCCCGAAGGGCCAAGTGAGCTTTTCTCATCACTTGGCGTCTGTCGTCCGTCTCCGTCGTCCGTCGTCGTCGTCCGATGTCATCCGTCGTCGTTGTTAACTTTTTACATTTTAAACTTCTTCTAGAGAACCACTGAATGGAATAAAATCAAACATGGCTTGAATGTTCCTCATGAGGTGCTGACCAAGTGTTGTTACTTTGTAGCCGATCCATCATCCAAGATGGCCGCCAGTGGGGGACTTAGTTTAACATTGGACCCTATGGGAAATGCATACAAATGACTTCTTTTAGAGAACCACTGAATGGAATGAAACCAAACATGACATGAATGTTCCTTATACAGTACTAGTGCTGACTAAGTGTTGTTACTTTGTAGCTGATCCATCATCCAAGATGGCCTCCAGCGGGGGACTTAGTTTAAGATAGGACCCTATGGGAAATGCATACAAATGACTTCTTTTAGAGAACCACTGAATGGAATGAAACCAAACATGGCATAAATGTTCCTTATAAGGTGCTGACCAAGTGTTGTTACTTTGTAGCTGATTCCATCATCCAAGATGGCCGCCAGCGGGGGACTTAGTTTAACATTGGACCCTACGGGAAATGCATACAAATGACTTCTTTTAGAGAACCACTGAATGGAATAAAACCAAACATGGCATGAATGTTCCTTATAAGGTGCTGACCAAGTGTTGTTACTTTGTAGCCAATCCATCATTCAAGATGGCCGCCAGTGGGGGACTAAGTTTAACATAGGACCCTATGGGAAATGCATACAAATGACTTCTTTTAGAGAACCACTGAATGGAATAAAACCAAACATGGCATGAATGTTCCCTATCAGGTGCTGACCAAGTCTTGTTACTAAGTAGCTGATCCATCATCCAAGATGGCCGCCAGCGAGGAACTTAGTTTAACATAGAACCCTATGGGAAATGCATACGAATGATATAAAAAAAGAAGATGTGGTATGATTACCAATGAGATAACTATCCACAAAGGGCCAAAATGACACAGACATTAACAACTATAGGTCACCGTACTGCCTTCAACAATGAGCAAAGCCCATACCGCATAGTGAGCTATAAAAGGCCCCGATAAGACAATGTAAAACAATTCAAACGAGAAAACTAACGGCCTTATTTATGTAAAAAAATGAACGAAAAACAAATATGTAACACATAAATAAACGACAACCACTGAATTACAGGCTCCTGACTTGGGACAGGCACATACATAAATAATGTGGCGGCGTTAAACATGTTAACGGGATCCCAACCCTCCCCCTAACCTGGGACAGTGGTATAACAGTACAACATAAGAATTAACTATAAAAATCAGTTGAAAAAGGCTTAACTCATCAGATGGACAAAAATACAAGTGGACTTCTTTTAGAGAACCACTGAATGGAATGAAACCAAACATGGCATGAATGTTCCTTATAAGGTGCTGACCAAGTGTTGTTACTTTGTAGCCGATTCCATCATCCAAGATGGCCGCAAGTGGGGGACCTAGTTTAACATTTTACCGTATGGGAAATGCATACAAATGACTTCTTTTAGAGAATCACTGAATGGAATGAAACCAAACATGGCATGAACTTACCTTATAAGGTGCTGACCAAGTGTTGTTACTTTGTAGCCAATCCATCATCCAAGATGACTTCTTTTAGAGAACCACAGAATGGAATAAAACTGAACATGGCATAAATGTTCCTTATAACATGCTGACAAGTGTTGTTACTTTGTAGCCAATCCATCAACCAAGGTGGCGTCTAGCAGGGGACTTGATTTAACATAGGACCCTATGGGAGATATTCTTTTAGAGAACCACTGAATTGAATGAAACCAAAAATAGCATAAATGTTCCTTTCTTAATAAGGTGCTGGTCAAGTGTTGTTACTTTGTAGCCAAATTTTTCTTTTTATATGATTTCAAAAACCCAAGTAGAATCAGGTGAGCGATACAGGCTCTTGAGAGCCTCTAGTTATGTTTTCTGATAAATCTTGAATGAACAATTTTTACAATGAATGTCAATGAAAACAAACAATTATCATTTGAATCTTAAGAGGTCTTTGAAGTATACCATGAGGAAGTCAACAAAAACATCTCAAGATATACCCATGAATAAAATAGAAAGATATAATACAGATTTCAAAAGAAAATAGTTTTATGAAGGGAAAATAGGATAACAAAATAATGCAAATTTTCTAGAAATCTTACACTTAAGGTAGATACATGGTATACTATCATCTTGGATTGTACAATCACAGTGAAAAATCAGTCAAGTTATTTTTATAAATCTGCAAATTTGGAGACAGATTTGCAATTTGAAGGATAGACTGTTAAATAATATTAAAAACTTGGTAATTTACTGTATAATACAAAATATTTAAACAAATATCATTTGTTTTGCTTTTAGAATATTTTTTTTCAAATGAGCCATTTAAGGGAATAGTAAAAAAATTATACTGGACTGACATTCCCATGGCTACTTAATCATGTTAAAAAATGTGGATAATGAGTTCTTATAATAAATTGACTTTGTTTCTGTTTCAGCTCTGTGTGATTGTAGTTTTACAAACAATATATCACTAATCTGTCAGAATCCCAGAGTTACAGCCATTAATACATGTCTGGAAATAGACCTCACTGGCCAAGTGTGTGCAGATTCCATTGGTTCTATGATATATACAGGTAAATTTTCTAAAACAAGTCAGGTGGTACTTGTGAAATAGGACAGAGCTCTGCATTTTTTTCATGTTAATCAGACATTATTAATTTGCCGGAAAACATTTGCTGTAAAACTTGGCAGTCTCCCTCTTCAGGGTAATGCTTAAGTGGGAATGTTGTGAATAAAACTGAAGTATACTGGATTCTCAAGTATATTGATTTTTTATATAATTATATAAATTTTCTTTTTATTGATATTCTTACTGTTATTGAGAACTTGGTTTGCTTAAAAAATAAAACTTAACAAACCAACTATGGCAAATTCAATAAAAAATTTAATAAAGGAAGAGTATAGAACAGTTGATGAAAAAACACTAAAAGAGTGGCAAAATTAATAGACAGTAAAAAATGTATATGAATCGTCCAGAAGTTATTTTTATTTGCTTGAAATTTGCTGAGAATACAATTTTACAGGTAAGAAGGTGTCTATAAATAGGTCTGACAGGCTAACATAGATATAAGAAGATGTGGTATGAGTGCCAATGAGACAACTCTCCATCCAAGTCACAATTTGTAAAAGTAAACAATTATAGGTCAAAGTATGGTCTTCAAAACAGAGCCATGACTCACACCAAACAGCAAGCTATAAAGGGCCCCAAAAATGACTAGTGTAAAACCATTCAAACAGGAAAACAAACTGTCTAATCTATATAATAAACAAGAAACACTTATGAACCACAACAACAAAGGCTAACCACTGAACATCAGGTTCTTGACAGGACAGGTGTAAACAAATGTAGGTTTTAAATGTTTAATAGGTGCCTGACCTGAAATAATAGTGAAACATTACAACACAGAAAGACACACTATAAAATATCAATTGAAATGGCTGAACTCAATCAGAAGACAAATAAACAAAAACAAGAGAGTATTTAATTACTGAACTAATAAATTTGATCTATGTGTAATGGGTCATTCCATAAATGTGTTTGTAGACCCTATTTTATAGATTTTTTATACTTTTGATTTACCTTGTTTGAGGTACATACATGATTTATTTTACCTGCAGGATTTGGAGGTCAGGTAGATTTTATTAGAGGAGCTGCCTTGAGTTTGGACGGGGAAGGTGTACCTGTTGTAGCATGTCCCTCTACAGCTACCAGGGGAGATAATATAACTTCAAGAATTGTTCCTTCACTTAAACCTGGTAAGGATTAAACAATAATATAATAATAACTAATTTAGTTGGTGTAAGGAGTTTCGAGTAGGTAGCTGGGGTAGCTTGGTAGTTGAAGGTTTTGATATCATAATCTTTCTTAATACTTCTCTAAAAATACAACTATACAAGTATATACATTCAGGCATTCAATCCCCTTAATTATGAAGCATGTTAAGAAATTTATCACTGAAAGTAAATATATACTTAGATATTCAAGTTACCAAATGGTGCATATTTGTATAACCATACTTCTAATACGTTCAGGTATTTCACATCCAATTTTTTATGGTAATATTCTTTATAAAGCACAAAGGTGTCAGTATTCACCTCAGAAACTTACAAAACCTTTGAATAGACTTATTAAGAAGGGATATAATTACGATACTGTTGTCAAGTCATTAAAGATTGCATATTTTGGCGTTAATATTGAGTCACTGATAAGGTCTTTGCATTGGAACTAAACACATTTATTCTAAAAAACAGTTGTTGGCATGACACGGGTTATGTTCTTCTCATATATGTTATGATGGTATGATACTAAACCCCTAACGGGAAGGATTGTGCCTGATGTTCATATGATGAAATCATAATCTTTCAGTCAGTTTAATTGAAGTCTGGAGCTGGCATGTCAGTTAACTGCTAGTAGTCTGTTGTTATTTATGTATTATTGTCATTTTGTTTATTTTCTTTGGTTACATCTTCTGACATCAGACTCAGATTTCTCTTGAACTGAATTTTAATGTGCGTATTGTTATGCGTTTACTTAACTACATTGGTTAGAGGTATAGGGGGAGGGTTGAGATCTCACAAACATGTTTAACCCCGCCGCATTTTGCGCCTGTCCCAAGTCAGGAGCCTCTGGCCTTTGTTAGTCTTGTATTATTTTAATTTTAGTTTCTTGTGTACAATTTGGAAATTAGTATGGCGTTCATTATCACTGGACTAGTATATATTTGTTTAGGGGCCAGCTGAAGGACGCCTCCGGGTGCAGGAATTTCTCGCTACATTGAAGACCTGTTGGTGACCCTCTGCTGTTGTTTTTTATTTGGTCGGGTTGTTGTCTCTTTGACACATTCCCCATTTCTATTCTCAATTTTATTTGTCTGGAAGATGACTTTAATTTTACATAGTGCATGCATCAAGTATTTGTGCTAAATATATCAACAAGTCATTATTAAAGTAATATTTGAGATAGTGGTATCTTCCTTTGCGACTGTCAATTATATATTAATTTTAATTGTACCAATTATATTGCTTTTTATTCACCCTGTTATTTGAGAATTTGTAGTATGTTATTTTTTATTATTTTACAGGGGCTGGTGTGGTAACCACTAGAGCACATGTTCATTACATCGTAACAGAATACGGAATATGCAACCTTTTCGGTAAAAATCTACGACAAAGAGCTTATGAACTGATCAAATTAGCACATCCAAACTATAGAGAAGGGTTAGAAAAGGCAGCGTTTGAGAGGCTGAAATGCATGCCATCTCCGTAAATCTGTTTTTGTACGATTGTATCAAAATGGCTGATGGAGGATGTAAAAGGGTGAATGAGTTGTTGATCGATAAGGCCAAAGAAAATACATTTCTGTTTCCTGTCTCCCTACCTAGTATTTTATTTTTTATGGCTACCAAAATGGATAGGCACTGTTTAACTAAAGAGTATTTCCATATTATTATCTTTATAAAATATTAATCAGAATAATGAACTTTAGTTACCTACCTATCCTTTTTTTCCTTGAGTCAGGAATCGAGTATATATTTGTCTGGCCTGAGTGAAGAAACCCTCAGAATATTATGTCTATAAACGCGACAAAAATATGTTTGTTTGTTAGATTTGTGTTTAATTATAAGTATACTTGTACTCAGTGTGAATATTTTCAGGTATTGTATTCTGCGTTTCAAGTCACTAAAACCTACACTGTACATGCTGTATGACAGATTAATTTCGTTTGAATACAAACCTCATTGCCACATGCAAAGTTAAAGAGCATTTAATAAAAAACAACACCCATCCCCTCCCAAGATTCTGCCTAATTTGACTAAAGCATACTTGTCTTCCGAAGACTCATCAGAGGTGCTTGAATAAAAAAATCAGCAAAAAAAGCTAATTTTTTTTGGTTTTCTGTCATAAGTCTGAAAAACTGTGTCAGTTAAGCAACAGTTACGCAACTAGCTCTAAAAAAGTATACAGTTAAGCATGTTAAGATTAAACATCGAGACATTGCTGCAGCAATAGTGAAAGTTGGGATAACACTTGTGCCATATACATTTAGTTTTAAGTATTCCATGAAATGTGTATGAAATAACAAAACTTGTATAGTCAAGCTTTGATTTGTTCATGTCAGACTGAATATAATGATAAATTTGAACCACTGAAAGAAATATTATGGTCTTGAGTTGAGTGGCTTAAAGAATTGATGACTTATTTTATAATATAATATATATAGTACTAAAAGTGAACTGAAATTTACCAAAAATGTATGCTATTGTTTCTTTTTTGTAAATAAATATTAAAGTTAAAACATCGAAACAGGTTTTAAATGTTAAAGCAGTAAAGAATTAGAATACAGAAATATTTTTATAATGGTTTCAAGAATAAGAATTTTACTTTTGTTGTTCGAAAAGTATTAGATTATTTAAATTATAAAACTGCTGATTAAAATCAGGAATAACATTTTTGGAATTTTACACATATTTTGATGTGCTATTGATAAGCTAAATAACATCGAAATATAGTTAAAAAATATGACAAACATGTAAATATTTCAGCATGTTATCATAATGTTCTTGCTTCAACCAGTGAGGGATTATTTTATTCATATTTATCATATGACAATATTTTCATTGTGGGAAAGCACTGATTTTTAGTTTGATTAACACTTGGTTATTATATCAAACTAGCTCAGGCCAAATAAAAATATATGTGTGGTTCCAGTTACATACTTTTAAAAAATAGGGTCGGTAGGTCGGCAAATTTTTAATTTTTTTTTAAAATTTTTTTTTTTGAATGTCAAAATCCGGAAAAAAAATCGTGTGTTTACCGAAATTGTTTCCGGTATTATACACGCCCCAACCGGAAGTCCACCATTTTTACATGTGTTTGGTTGTAAAATAAACAGTCATGAGGGCCCTCATGGGGTTTTTGATTATGTGATTACTTGGCCGTTTTTTTAATGATTATTTGATTATTAAGCCAAATATTTCATGATTATTTGATTACCTAGGACTGTATTTTTAGTTTATGATTATTTGATTACTAAAGATAAGCAAATATTTAATGATTATGTGATTATATTGGCAAAAAAATGGTGATTATGTGATTACTAGGACCCCCCCATGAGGGGCCTCAGTCATGATACGTTTTTAGTTAATTTTGTTGCATTCTGTTATGAATTGTTGCATTTTAGCCATAACAGATACTTGTGATGGAAATTCAGATGACAGAAATCTATGAATTTAATTATTTTAATTCACAATCCTCAAAATTTGATCGTTTGAAAATTTATTTTTCAGAAATGAAAAAAAAAGTTCTAGGGTCAGGGGGTTTTAACTAGGGTCGGTCGGGTTACTGGAACCACACATATATTTTTATTTGGCCTCAGTTGTATTCAAACAAGTAAGATTTCTTCAATTTGCGGTCCCCAGAGTTCGCGAAATCTTTTTTCCCCTGGTGGTCCTTGAAGAAAATCTGCTGGTCCTCACTATTAATCTATTGAAAAATACTAAAATTGTGTCAGTCCTATGCAAAATTTTGGTGGTGAAATCCTGAGGACTGACACTTTTCACAAACTCTGTGACCCTACCCTGGCCTTGACTTTATGAAAATCAAAATGTTTTATTTCAGCATAAAATAATCGTGTTATATTGTATATATCATCGCATAAGCTGATGGTAATTTTTATTACACTGGGCAACATAAAAACCAATATATGTACATTAGAATTATTATATAAGTTTTTGGGGAAAGACGGCCTCAAGCCGTCAATCCCCTATGGGGTTGACCAGAGTGACATTCCCTCACATCATTCATTTTGTTTTTATAGTATGGAAAACCCCCCAACAAATCTTACTTAGATTGAAGAGAAAGAGACCCAGAAATGAATAGTTTGACTTTAAACACTTTTTTACACATTTCCCTTCTGTTTCTAACGAAATTATCGTATCTTGAGCTCTCCATTACACTATTTACGTTTCTTTTACAATCCGGAAAAATCAGTATGACGAGATATTCTAAATATTTCCAACCTACATTGTATTTTATAGTGACGTCATTCTTGGAATGCCACCAGAAGCAGGGATATTCTTCAGTGGTTATTTAAATCATTCCCAGAGATCGTGCACTAATTACAAATTGGTATTTGCTAAATCTAAACATAATATTGTTTGCTGTAGATGATTCAAACATCAACATGCAATACTTTAATTTGTAGGTCAGCAACTTTCAAAGTAAACAAAGATCGTGGGGTTACATGAGATAGGGGAGAGAAACGATTTTATTGATTTTTTCTGTCAAAATTCTGTTTTGAGAATCTTCCTCCAATTCAGGAGCACCTCAACTGATGAGTAATTATCCACTAAAATAAAAGTTAATGTATTTAAACACTTGAAATGTGACATTTCATTGGATTAGTAGTCTTCCATTAAAGCTAAATTTTTGTGTACCAACAATCATATTGTTTTTTATTAGTGCCTGTTTCCCTGTGATAGGAGTTGTAACTGGGAACTTTATCAATGGAAATTTAAAACTGAATAGATTTTTCAGTCCACACTTTCTAAGAAAAAAAGAAAAAATCCAAGAGTACTGTCACAAAAAATGGAAAATGGCCCTAGCCTGCAGTTCAGTGGTAAAACAATCAAGATTTCAAAAAATACTGTAGTTGTTGTGAAAAGACAGAATTCAGTTGAATTTTAGATAATTAACTATCAACTTTAATCAAATGTTTAGATTTAGAAGATGCAGATCTCTTCCATTGGTACAAATTGAATCCTAAACTAAGGAAATGAAATTACATAAACAACAATTGATTTCAATATTGTCAACCTTTCTGCATGTTCTAGCTGTTCTCTTTTATCATTCTTTATATGAAGACTATCAAAAGATACACCCCCCCTTTCCAAAAAAAATAATTAAATAGAAACAAGGGCCGTCTTTCCCCTCAGAGCTATTCAGCTCTTTGATTACTGTTTATTTACTTGGGTATTAGCAAACTAAAAAAATGTATGATATGATTGTCTTTATCTGATGTAGGACAATGAAAGAGATATGTTAGATGTGTGATGTTTTTCTACATTTGTTTTCTATGGTTAATTTGGTGCATATGTTAACATTAATATGAATTTTAATATGTATATAAATATAGATTAATCAGATTTACCTGTCTTACAGTAATTCGAAAATGTATAATTTATTTGATTCCAAATAGAAAGCATATATATATTATATATATACGAGTCTAAATTGAAAACTACGTTCAAACCTATGATTGCGTTGGATAAAAACAGCAATTTTTATACTTGTGCATGTAAAACAAATTTCATTGTAGAAGGGTCTAAATACAGCACAAACAACATTTTCCAAAAGACCAAAAAAGTGAAAAAGTATATTTAAACAAAACGCATTTGACTAACAGGTCGAACAACTGATGTCCTGTAACCCTGCTGACTGCCATTGGCGATTGCCAAATAAAATTGATCACAAGATTTAACAAAATGGATCTTAATATAAATTTAATACTAAACGGAAAACAATAAACTTGTGGCCAGGATATACCACAACCATAAGGTGTCAATATATTTTTTTTTGTA